>NC_041359.1:15095112-15225112 GCF_900634415.1 Cottoperca gobio
GCTGTGAACAGGTGAATGATGGGAATCACATGATCCAAAGTTTGGCTCGGCACAGCTTACCATTATGTTATTGACTGAACAAGAATTTCCGAGAGGAGGCATTATTTGAAAAGCAAACCCAGAGGCATCACAGCCTTGAAATAATCTTTGTTCACTGGGTTGTGCTGGAACACGGATAAGTGAGAGAGTGAAATGTTTGTTCCGGCGATAATGTGCAGTGCACGCAACAGAGTTTTTCTTTCATTATTATTTTGAGACAGAAAGAAAAGTGGGAGAGACACAGTGTGTTATAGAAACAAAAAGGCAAACTCTTGTGATTTAAATTCTGGGCAAGCATAAGTCGGACTGCACGAACTGTAAGATGCCGTTGATAAAACAGACTTTGTTTTGTTGTGGCCTGAGGGAGACCCTGATCTGTCCACGACTAGAAAGAACAACTTAATTCTGCATTCTCACACAATGATTTATTTTAATCAAGCTACTGAGTTTCAATAAATATCTCTGCTATTTGCAAAAAAAGTATGTGATTGGTCTTGTGCATGAAATTAGTCTTTCTTGCTTTTAGTCAACACATGCTTAGGCCATCTGAAAAATAATGCATATTGATGTAAAATATAGTAGATATATACAGAACTATACATAATGTTTTGGGGTGTTTGTGTGCTTGTGTGCCTTACCACTCTGCCAGGGCTGCTGTAGTCTATGCTGAGACTGGCCATAGCTTTAACAATGGCCATAATAGACTGGATGGTGTTACTATAAACCACTGCTCTGTACTGCTTGCACTCGTCTTCTGAGTATCCATCTTCATGGATGATCCTGTCAATGAAAAAATGTGCAACATTTATTAATGTATACATAAAAAGATAGGTTCGCAGCTTTTACATTTCTGTCCTGTGTGATTTAAAACACACTAAAATATTCAGTAAAGCTGGGGGAAAGTGCGGTGTTGGGTTATAATTCTCTGTGGGCTCATCACTACGAACTGCCACATCCACGTACGTGTAGTCATTTGATCCATTGTCAAAAGGAAATCATTGATTATAGCAGCTCGAGCATGGAAATTATTATTATTATTATAAGTGGGCAGCCATTTTTGCCATATTCAAATTAAGGATCATTAGTTAGCATATTTCAGCAACATTCCTCAATATAATAATAATAATTAATAATCATTAAGTCAAACATAAAAGTGGAAACTGTTAGAAATGAAGTAACATATGTAATAACATTTAGGTGTCAAAAGGAGAAAACATTTTGAAGCTAAAAAGCAGCTTTTGTGTCAGCCTACAATTACTACCTCATTTACCAAGGAACATGCACGTACACACCAGCATGCTGTGTAGGATGATGTGGAGCAGTGCGGTTAACTCTGCAGCATCCAGTTGATGCAGTATCCTGAGTTTACCTCTTGCAATGTTATTACTTAGAGTGTGAGAGAACTAAGTGTCGGTGCAACCCATCACGAGATGCAATCATCCAGACTTCATCAGGCCGCAGAGGGAAGTGCGGTGCCGAGAGAGCATACTGAGATGACCCCACATTAATTTAAAAAAGGCGTTAAGAGCTTTAAAGTGTGTTGATGTAAATGATAAATCAACAATAGTAATTTAGTAATCATAGTTGCCCAATTGTTAAGCCGTTTAATGAAAAATGGTTGCGATTTCCTAACATTCTCACTTGTAATGTCAAGTTTATACAGGATACATCCATTTTTAATGTTACATAATGGGCAAGCGTTTCTTTCGTGCAGGCGGATTTATATGAAAGTGTTAATAACCTGGCTTCAAAAAGCGACAGACTGTTCCTGCTCTAAGCTTATAAAAAATGGATTCAATGCCTGGCTAGCCCAGAGGAATGTGAATAATTAAGCCATTTAGGGCCCTGTGTATGTGTGTGTGTATGTGAGTGTGTGTGTGTTCTGATTGGTACACAGGCATTACAATATACTCCTTATTCACAAACTTTTCACACTGTGAGCAGACTAACAATGAGGCGGCTATTCTGTACCCTAGAAACAACATATTGTAACAATGATGTGGTAACTGCAAACTCTCGACCTTCTGAATTTAATATGGTCTGTGCCCGAGTGTCTGAGCCAAAGGCAGAAGATAAGATTAGTGAGGTATTGCAACTTTATCAGTGAGCAGAGGCTCCATTAGTCAGCTTGCCAAACATCAGGATTTAACTTTAACATTTATTCACACCAGAGAAAGCAAAACAGAAAGATTCATTCTTCTTCTCCCTTTAGCTTATTTTGTGATTATTATTGTATACTGTACGGTGTTGTATATTGTAAGCCTGTGGGCGGATTTGGTCAGGTTTGTATAAATGGCTCTCTCGTTTCACAGTGGAAACACACACAAAATAAGGTCAGATGAAGATTGCTTTTGTAACTTACTTCATCTGCTTCACAATGGTGCTCTTCCCAGATTCCCCGGCGCCTGTTGGAAGATTAAAAGATTAGAGTCACAAAGGATCTTGTTGCTTTTGTCTTTGTGAGTGGAATAAATTGGAACTTTTGCTACAGCCGCTTCCGCTTTGAAAACATGAGCGACCGAGAGATGACCAGCAGCCACTAACGTCACATGATGTCCTCTGGGTTGTCTGGTTTATTTATGTTTCCATTTTTGAGGACATGATTTACAGATATGCATGAAAAATTCCTCCATTTCAACGTTTGTTTTTCACTCAGATAGAAGGGTGCGGTGAAGAGGGATGGTTTATTAATAATAATAATAATAATCTTTATTTGTATAGCACCTTTCATACAAGAATTGCAGCCCAAAGTGCTTCACAGCAAAAACATAATTAGTACAAGGACAGAACAAGAGCATTTACAGTACAATAATCACAGTGTTGATATAAATGAGTCTGAAGTACCATTATAAAAATAATTAAAATAGTATGAAAATAGCCAGAATTAAAATAGTTGAACATAGATTGTTCACTATTCAGGCAGACAAAAAAATTAAGAAATTAGCGCATTAGAGCTGAAATAGCAAAGTAAAACGCTTCTGTGCCAGACAGCAGAGAAGTCATCATGCACAAAAACTGTTTATGTTGTATGTTATGTAAACCTTCCCCAATAAACCATTGTTATTTTTGTTGAAATGAATAAGCCTGTAGTCCTCGGCACTTCTCTTGTGCTGTGGGGACCTTGCCACCATGCACTGCCCCTTCACGCCACCTGACACAACGCTGCCAACAAACATTAGCCCAGCCCGGGGCTGATGGAGCAAGTGAGCCCAGCAGTGCTGTCAACACTCATATTCACACACACCCAGCACTTTTCTGAGAGAAAAGGAGGAACACAGGGGAAATGGAGGTGTGTAAAAGGAATGTCTGGGGCTGCGTTCAATGTATTATAAGCCGTCACTCGTGATTTTCTGCTAGACAGGCATGAAGGCAGAGAGGTAGCCGGACTTCCAGGTGATGACCCAACACACACATACAAAACAAGATTTAATTGAATAAAAATAACAGAATAATATATGGTTATTTTTCATTTCTGATGAAGTTTTTAGGTAAAAAATGTTTTACCCTTTCTCTTAGATGTTGCTCCCAATATATACCTGAGTGAATCCTGCGGCAGAAACGTTTTAATCTTACTTAAAGCTAATCAAGATTAAATTATGTAACTAGGCTGCTGCTTCTATTCATTTACCAACCTATCTCTTGGAACACAACTTTTTTTTTTTTTTTTTTTTTTTTTTAAAATCACATGGCTGGTTAAATCTCTTTTTCAGACGGACATCTACCTCCAAGTTTCCTTTTTGGTATAAACAAATATTATAAATACAGCATCAGATTTATAGACGTTTGTTTAAAAATTAAGTAATAAAAAGATAGGTGGTGGAAAGAGGAACATCAGTCTCTCTGTGGACACACGCATGTATGAAGGTCACCTTCCTTTCCCCAAAAATAAAACTCATCCATCCATTAATATTTCAAGCCCAAAGGGAGGTACACACTTGTGAGCAGCAGTAAAAAAGAAAAGTGGACACTCATTATTCATGCTCAGGGTGTAGGAGAAAGTGTTGTTGTGCTTCTGGGAATAACTTTTCAGTTTATGGTATCAGGTCACCTTATAGCAGCAGCCAGAGGGCAGTAAACAGCGCTATATAAACCTGTCATTTTTATTCATCTTAAGGGCGCCAGAAATCAAGATAAAAATGTAACAGTATGAATTATTGATCTTTTCTTTGTCTTATAATGAAAACACACACACACACACACACACACACACACAGGATTTTTGAAGCACATAATGCTATTTGAGAGTTTAGATAAAAACATATCAGCTAATATGTCTTTAACATAAAAACAACAAACATTTTCGATAAGGGTTGTGACTGAGCTAATACTAACATGCTTGTAATGACAATGCCAACTTGCTGATGTTTAGCAGGAATAATACTTACCATGTTGACTTATCTTAGTTTAACATGTTGGCATACTAACATCTGCTTATTAGCACCAAGCAGGTATGTGGTCATAAACCAAACTACTGGATGCATTTAAATGCTGACCTGATGACGTTGCTAGATGAAAAGTTAAAGGGGTCAACAAAGTTGCTAGAATTTATCCTGAGGGAAAAAAACACATATCCATCCATCCATCGTCTACCGCTTATCCGGGGTCGGGTCGCGGGGGCAGCAGCTCCAGTAAGGAACCCCAATCTTCCCTTCTCCGGGCCACATCCTCCAGCTCCGACTGGGGGATCCTGAGGCGTTCCCAGGCCAGTGAGGAGATATAATCTCTCCACCGAGTCCTGGGTCTTCCCCGGGGTCTCCTCCCAGAAGGGAACACCTCCCTAGGGAGGCGCCCAGGTGGCATCCTTACTAGATGCCCGAACCACCTCAACTGGCTCCTTTCAACGTAAAGGAGCAGCGGCTCTACTCCGAGTCTCTCACGGATGGCTGAGCTTCTCACCCTATCTCTAAGGGAGATGCCAGCCACCCGTCTGAGAAAACCCATTTCGGCCGCTTGTACCCGTGATCTCGTTCTTTCGGTCATGACCCAGCCTTCATGACCATAGGTGAGGGTAGGAACGAAGATCGACCGGTAGATTGAGAGCTTTGCCTTCTGGCTCAGCCCTCTTTTCGTCACAACGGTGCGGTAAAGTGACTGTAATACCGCCCCCGCTGCTCCGATTCTCCGGCCAATCTCTCGCTCCATTGTCCCCTCACTCGCGAACAAGACCCCGAGGTACTTGAACTCCTTCACTTGGGGTAATGGCTCATTCCCTACCCGGAGTAGGCAATCAACCGGTTTCCTGCTGAGAGCCATGGCCTCAGATTTGGAGGTGCTGATCCTCATCCCAACCGCTTCACACTCGGCTGCGAACCGATCCAGTGACTGTTGAAGGTCACAGACCGATGATGCCATAAGGACCACATCATCTGCAAAGAGCAGCGATGAGATCCTCAGGTCACCGAACTGCAACCCCTCTCCTCCACGACTACGCCTCAAAAAAAACATATATGCCTGTACTAAATGATATGGCAATCCAATCCAATAGTTGTTGAGATATTTCATTCTGAACTGCAAATGTAAACCTCATGTTGGTACCATGAGCATGTGTGAAAAATGATATGGCAATCCATCAAGCATTTGTTGAGATATTTCAGTCTGGACCAAAGTAGTGGACTGAACACAGCAGCCATCCCTGGAGCCACACATTACTGTGGCTGAAAACTATATTCAACCATTTGTAATGCACAGTACATTCCAGTAGTTGTGGGTGTATACAGACAAGAGATACTACAGGAGACTGTACATAACTAGCTGAGTGATGATGAGGAAATGATGCACCTATTTGTAGCCTTCTGAACACATTAGGGAAATGTGTCTTATATTGCTCTGAGAATGCAATATCTTTAAACTCAGTAAACAGTGTTTCTTATCAAATTATTCATGCTAACAAACAGACAGGATGTTAATTTTCCCAGAAGGGACATCATTAAAATAATATTTCATTATTAATTCAGGTACTGACATTTCTGACAGTCAAAACAACATTTAATAGTCAGGGGACAAAGAGCTGCTCCACATGATTAATCGACTGCCACTGTGCGGGTTATTAATACAATTGTATGTGCCAATAAAACGACCAGATGCATAATTGATTTTCAACAACTGTCTCACATGGAGCTCAAACATTTACAGGACAATATGTCAGTGAACATCTACACAGCAGACGACATCAAACAATATTGCTAAAAACGACAGAATAGTCAAAGTGAACAGATGTATCCACCGTAGATGAAGCCATGTGCTTCCACAGGGTTGGAGCCGCAACGAGAACTGATTAGTATTACAAAGACCCGTCTGTGTGCTGTGCTGGCAGGGGGGACAAGCTCTTTCTTTTTAGTATCGTTGCAGCAGACATAGAATCACTTTCTGGCAACGAGAAGACAATGCCACCCCCTCTTTCTGCTTCTTCAACCCCAACTACTCCTACTTGTTCCTGAGTTGGTTTTTCAGTGAGTGCCAGAACACACGGCATTGATAAAGACATGATTTATAACATGTAGATCACAGGCAGAAAACAGAAGCATCTATCTGAACGCATCCAATACTCTCACATCAATGACAACTTGATGTTGTTACCCACTGCTCATGACACAAAGCCTCCATTCATAGACTGATGAGATATCGCGATCTTGGCGAACACACAAACATCCACACAGAATCTCACAGCAGATAAGATGGATCACCTGTCAACCAGGACACACATGTCAATCTACATCTGAGCTTTAAACAAGAGCAGTGAATTGGGTTGGTGCTTTCCTTTGTTATAGTGCAGAAACAATTAGTTTATTAATTGATTATTTATTTATCAGGCTCTTGGAAACTGTGTTGGACATCTTTTTGTAAATTACGACAACTTATTGGCTAAATGATCAAATGAAAATGAAACATATTTTCACATAAACTTCCAAATGATAAAAGTCCATACTGAAGCATAGAAAATACAAAACATTTTACAACCTATTCCTTGGCAGCAACGATTCTTTCTTAGCTTGACGCCTCGTTCAATTTGGCAGTGTGTGAGTGGGAAGCCAGAGAGGGATCATCTATTCTAATTCTCGCTTTTTGGACAATAAGTTGTGTTGGATCTGTGGAAGTTAGCTTGAACCTTGACAAGTGTTACCCTCTCCTAGTGAGGCTACTTGTCTTCTGGTAAAAAAGAAAAAAAGAAAGTGGCAGCACGACCCCATATCATTTAGAGGAAAATAATAGTTGTCTAGGTCCTTCTGAGACCTGCAGGGAGAGTTGGCAGTGACATGGGCTGCAGTGAGAGGGTTTCTGTTCAAATTGGGAGAAAAAAAAAGGGAGGAAAGAAATTGACAAATACATGGTCAAAGAAATCAGTGAAACCCGTCTTAGATAAGACACATTATAAACTTGCTGAGAATAGCAAGAGGTGTGTACAGTGAGGAGGTACAAATTGCTCTGGTGTCGCTCACAGGTCACAGATTCCCTTTGGAAAAGCTGACACAGTAACACCATAATCCTGTAAGGTGAGGATATACTGAGCGGAGACAAACCAGCACCTCTCCGACACATGCTAAAAAGACCCTAGAAGTAATCAATTACAATTTCAAAAAGACTGAGATGGAGGACACATTTGAGTTTCCCCAAGTTTGAGAAGAAAATCACTTAAATTAAAAGGCAGTTAACGAAGAGGACAGATAGGAGGCATTGACAGAAAAGGTGGACAAGAGTGATACATGAGCACGAAATGGAGGGGGAGGATGACCATGCAGAGAAACTGGCAGCGTGCGAGCGGATTGAGTATAAAGTGCACTGGTTAAAAGAAAAAGTGGTTGGATGAGGACCAACATGAGTGCCTTGTAAATTAATGAATATGCATTAACAGGTTACCAGCCAGTTTGCACATAAATACAGTGTTCAGCAACTACAAGCAAAATGAAAAGTGAGATTGGTGACTGGAGGCCTAATATTTAGAGTGTTGGAATAAGTAACATTGAAGTTCAAGCTGACAAGCATTCAGTGAACAACAGCGGGCAATCACTTGTTTTGTTCTTGCTATTTGCGTCACTTCACTGCCAGCAAATGAGTAGTTTGGTTTACTGAAAACAAATGCCAATATGAGCAAGTCACTGGACTCCCCCATCTCAGTGCAGACTTCTCTTGAAAACCTCAAAAAGTATCTAGTTAATATATTTACTTCCCAAGAACCTTCTCTTTGGAGCACTAAAACCAGAATGAGTGCATCACGTGTATATGCTGTTGATTTACAATGGTAGGTAAGTCATGTCAGGCCTGTTGTGATCCTAAAATGTATCTCTTAGCAAAAATGTAATGCTACGAAATTGAAAGGAAGGTCCCTATAATGATTGTCTATTAGCAATGACTCATGTTAACTTCATGATTAACAAATCATTTGATGAATAATTATAGAGGGCTTTGGTTTTGGTGCAGTTGTAGGGAATGTTTATAGATTCAATTACATTCAAATCCAACCCAACCAGCACACTCAGTGTTAGAAAGCCACATCATTCTGAAGTTAAGCAGGTGTTTACCATGCTCACCATCTTAGATTAGCATATTAGCACTAAGGCGCTGGGTGACCAAAGTTATTACAATTCATCCTGAGGGGTACATAAATGGGTGTACCAAATTTCGTAAAAATTAAAAATGTCAACCTCATGGTAGCGCTAAAGGAAAAGTCATGAGATCACCAAAGTCAGGAGGATGCATCCAATGTTGACCTGCTAGTGGATTTACCAAATGCTTCATCTTCTGGGGAGCATGAATGCTTTCATTGATTTCATGGCAATCAATCAAATAGTTGTTGAGACATTTGAGTCTAAACCAATCTGTTTGGTAAAGATCTGCCAACCAAGTGGAGAAACAACTCAGCTGAGGATTTTTGAAGCGACACACAAACAGGCAATGTCATAAATCAATTCTGCAAACAATATCCCAGCATCCTTAGCCTATAATCACAAAAACTGCATCTTTGTGTCACACAGCCCGCTGCTGTGGCATTTTATTTATTCTGTGGAGACATGTAACACATCCCAGCATATGCCAGCATCATAGGCCATCTATTGTCTAAGTGACTGCAATGGGAGAACGACTCACTGGCCTGGCTGTGCCACGATTCCTCCTTCGCTCTGATTCTGGCCCGGTGCCCCCACCCATTGTCATTGGTGTCACGACTGCTCACATCCAACTAGCTTTTACAGATATTTAAAAGGTTAACCTCCTCTGGGCGTTGATGACACTGAGCAGAATACACAACAATGATGCTGTTGCTATTTAAAGCCCTGTCGCAATGTGTACCGAGGAAGCTGACTGACACAAGCAGATGTGACTAAATACATTTGTAAGCACAAGTTTCTGACCCATAATTAAATTCATCTGGTGCATACAGTGTCGGATGTATAGAGATCTGTTGAAGCAGGAAAACATTATTCCTTCTACTGTATGTGGGATGGCAGGTCAAATATGAATCCAATATTGAGTCTAATTACTTAATGACAAAAGTGAAAAATGTAAAGCTAGGGTAGGCAGTTTATTCTTGGCGTCAGTGGGCAAAAATTCTCAGCATATTGTAATTCAAGCGGTCTGAGAGAAAACTAGACTTCTGCGTCTCCTCTTGGCGGTTTCCAGGATTTAGAAAATGACATTTAGAAAATCTAATCCGTAACGGGAGAATTGGGCCAATTACAGTTCATTTTAGAAAGAGGGTATTTTTAATGGCTGTTCTACAAATGCAAATGTTCGTTAACCAGGATTTACGTTAGCAAAGAAAACAGGACGCTATATAACAATCATGATCAGGATGATGTTTGAATGACTCGTACAGGTTACTGAAGCGCATGCATATGCCTGTGCTTGTCTGGTGGGAGGGGATTAGAGAGGGGGAGAGCGGCAGGATGACGGCTGTATTATGAAATGCTGGTGTTTTTTTTTTTCCTTTTCCAGAAAACTGCTTACCCTGGTATACCACTTTAATTACAATATGCTGTAAGATCAATATGGACTTTTCCCCAATGACGGCAAAATGTCTCACCCAGCTTTAAGAATAAAGATTAGCATTGAAGAAATGTTGAATTTTGTTAGCTATTGAAACCAAACCCAAAATGTAAGTGATTATTGGAAGCTTCCAAGTATGTACATTTATTAGATTGCCAGAAATACACGCACACAAAATGAATGAAGTTTTAAGGGATTGAGTGTGTGTGTGCTCAATGTTGAACTGAATAATGCTCCTGAAATCAACCTTACAAGTCTATAGCTACTCTGTGAGGAAATAATGGTCATTATACATCAGAAAACAAAATTGTTAGATGGAAGACAAACTTAACTTTTCATAGATTATTACCACGGGTGGGGCAAAAAATGCAACATTTTGCCTAAAGGTATATAAAGGCAACATTGTGACCTAAATCTTTAAGGTAACCCGTTTAGTACCTCATTCGCACAGTTGATCAGACTCAGCTTCTGTGTATGTCTGGGGAAGTGGATGCAGGTTATGGTTATTTGTGCGTGTGTGAGACGGGACGTTATTCCAAGACACTCATTTATAAGTGGAACACACCATTACCCTCCGTCAGCAAGCTGTTATTAACAACCTCCTCTTTTTTTCACCCAGCCTGAAATCAAGCCTTTATCTATCCTGCTTTTATTAGCCTGCAGATATCAGCAGTCTGTGAATTATTTCATGCAGCTACTCAAGAGATTTAGGTAGCCAGTTTGAACAAAGACCTAGATTAGCATACTGTATCACTACATGCAGGTTTTAGTGGGTGACTGTGTACCAAATTGCATCAGTAGCACAGGTGTTTCAGGCAGCCAGATCCCGTCAACCCACCAACACACATGCAGAGTGGAAAGCGATAGGGCAATTTTACATGGCTGGATGCAGTACAGTATGTTATCGCCTGGAGTGGGAAAGTAGGTCATCAGCCTCACAGGGAGCTGTGGAGCTTCACTGCTTTGCTCTGCAGAGTAGGGGGCTTACTGCATTCTGACTGTGCAACCAATGTTAACCGTATTTAATCCAGCGTTACATGTGCTCACAAGCAGCATCAATGTGTTTATGTGACCTGGATGCTTATTATATACACCCCAAGCTTCTTGAAGCTACTGCAGTGACCAAAAAACACATCAAGCAGAACAAATGTCAGACACAAAGGAAGTGATGGTAGTTTAACAGATTGTACACAAACAGCTTTGTATATCTGGTGCATAAATCATCAGATGCACTTATGCAGCTACCAACTAAAGCTAAGCAAATGAAAAGACTTGGATTAAAGACTCTTGTCTCGTATGGGGAAAAAGAGCATCAGGGAGAAACAGTGCCAACATTGGATGTTCATTCTGATGTAACATGACATCAATCTATGCAATGCACTCAATCAGTGCTGCCTGAGAAAGAACACTAAGTTTATATGAGGATTATAGCAGACACACACTTTAGTATGGCCTTTAATAACAGAAGTAGGCATGCTTTACTGTTAAACATGTTAGACCTCAGTGCATCCTTCAACACCATCGACCATTAATGCCTGCAGTGGGTAGGTGTCACTGGCACTGCTCTTGACTGCTTCATACCTTTCCAAAACAACCTTCTCAGTCACCATTGGCAACTCATCCTCCTCCTCCTCCTCCCCCTCCTCTTCAGCAAACCACATGCTGTGCAACAAGGCGTCATTCTTTGTCCAATCCATTTCTTTCTACATGCTCGCCCATGGCCGTGTAAAATACAGGCGGAATGCATTATTTAATTGCTACGCCAGTGACGTCCAACTGTTCCAACGCTTACAAGCCAATGATCCAACCACTCTTGACATTTTAAGACTTCATGATGTCAAGTGCTGGGTGTCTCAAAACTTATTATATCTCAGCAGTATAAAGTTTGAAGGAATACTTTGCCATTTCCATCAAGAAGTCCATCTACCAACATTAGATCATTTTTAGATGTTTTTTCAGGACGAGGTTACAAATGTATCAGTGTCATAAATCTTTGGGAACATATTAAAAATAAGTAATTAATTATTAAAAATAAGTAGTTTTTTCTCAGCCAACTATTTCTTATAGTGCTAATTTTCAGCTGAATGGATAAGTGCTACCAGTTCTGCATGAAAAAAGATACATTCATATTCATTTGCATGTCCAGAAACAGGCGTTGTATTGGTCAGTTTTGATTATTACTTTCAAAAACTTTAACAACAGTCAGTTCCCTGTGATGAGCCCCAACCTTCTAATCCTTCAGGTATGACTCTGCACACACTGGAGGAAAAAAACTAAGCTACAAAAACAGCTTGATTTGGAAATAGTTGGAGGGATATCTACTTGGATAGCTTTCTGACACTGATCTGGTCATTATCTAAATCCTTGGATCAGACACACTGGCAGGGAGCAACATGTTGTGCTCACATTACCCCAGGAGTTCTTCAAATCCTCATTTTGTTCTTGTTTTTTCAAGTATTTGACACTTTCTCCTTGTAAGTGAACAATGTGTTTTGCATTTTATTATGATCCTTTCTTTAATATTGTTACAGGTTCCTTTTTGTCCTTTTCTACACACTTCATTAAATGTATTCAACTAGTGCAGGCAGTCACGGGAGGACATAATGCTAAAGATACAATTATTCTTCAAATCTTCTGCACACTTTTTAAAATCAAATGTAATTATTTTTAATTATTTTAAACACCTAGACAAAGAACATGTTTAATCATTTTGCTCTAGACCGTAGAAAAGCAACACATTTAATGGGTCAACAGGATTAATTATCAAAAAAGTGCCTCATAATTAAAAAAGGTATGATTCTTTTTTTTTTATTGATTATACGATGGCTGCCAATCTAAGCAGGGTCATGATTGACAGCTTTGAATCAAGAGGAGGATTTCTGTCTTACATTTATGATTAAGTCCACAAAATGTATGTGGATGAACTTTTCAATAACAGGATTAATATTTTGACAGAGGATCTCCCAGTGGAGCTGAATCCACAATTTGCTGTGTGCTATTTGACGGGTTGTCGGAGGTATCAGGTATCTGGGTCATTTTGAACAAATGTAATATGTACTCAGCCTTGCTAGAGTCCCTATTAATTACACAAATCAAGTGAATTGATCACAGATACTTGACATGCGGAAACCGAAGAAAAACAGTATTCCTGCACAGTTCAATGCTGTAGATTAGTAAGCAGGCAATCGAAAAGAAAGGACAGGTTTACGCAAATATAGTCAATATACCTACTTAGATCATAGACATAGATTTGCTATTCTGTAGACTGCTCGGGGACATGCTAGGGAATAAAGCATGCATGAAAAACACACTTTATAGCAAAGAGTATGAGTTTCCTACCCTCCCCTCTAATCAATGTTTCACATATCTAACCATCACAGCCTGGCAGTCATCCTGCTTACTCTCCCAGTCCTCCCTCCCTACGTTTCTGCATACCATTATGTGAGCTTATAGTCTTTGCACTCACACACAAGTCAGCAAACAGATGAGACATCAGGAGTGCCGGGCAGCTGCTGCAGTGCAAGAGGCTCCCCATAAGACCATTCTGCATTCTGTTGGCACACCAGATTGTCAGGGAGAGTGAGGGCTTTGTTCACCCAAATCAGTCGCACATGGCAAAGACTGCAGTTGTGCTCAGGCAAATGTTGATAGTTGTGGTTGCTTCATAGCTTCATCTTTGAGAGCATGGTCAGTGTTCGTTATGAACTCGCCTTTGTATACATACGTATGTGCTTCTCTGTATTTGTGTAGGGCGGGAAAAATCGGCAATACACATCAGACAGTTCATCTGTTAACTTTTTTATGGAGATAGATTTATCTCAATGTTATTTGTGTGAACAGATCAACACTCTGTGTGTAAATGTGTAATCTGCAAATGTAAAACACTGTCCACAAATGCAAAATAATATTTGTAAACTCCCTAAATCTTTTTTTGCAAATATAAAAACGGACCTGCAAAAACACAAACAAATTCCACAAATAAAACTAATCTATTTCAATACATTAAATTGATTTACAATTAAATTAAAACAATTCGGTCATTTTCGGTAAGCTCGCGTTTGTCTGTTGACGTCATTTACGCATTTCAAAGTAAGAGCATGCAGTCTACATGAGCAGGCTTTTAATAAGCAGCGACAAGGAACGTGCATAAATCAGTTTTTGCATTTGTGGACGGTGTTTTACATTTCCAGATTACACACGGATTGTTGATCTGTTCACACAAAACATATTGAGACGAATCCATCGGCATACATTTTTCATTAAATTCCCATGTGACCATGAGCTGCGTGTTAAAGCAGCTGTTTCATTACTGCTGACCTGATGGCTGATAATATTTCACCGTGAACGCATGTCTAAAACATTGGTATGTGAAGGTCGGACCCGGCAGAGCTACAGTAAAAGGGAAATGAGGGGTGGCCTTGCATGTGGATGTACTGGATGAGTTGCCATAGTTACACCACCATGCTTTGCCAAAATTAAATTACGAACATCAACAGATTTGCACGTTTGCGTGGGCCAGTAGAAAAACTATAATTCTCTTAAAGCACAGACTCATTTGGTAACAGCGTCTTCTGTGCTCCGTTTCAAATCCTCAGTTTCTTATATTTTTAAGGAACTTGAAGTAAAAAGTGAAGTGATGAAAACAGTTAATAGTGTTTGTGTTGCTGTGACCCGAATGTGAAATCCTAGTGCAGTGACTTAATATGCAGTGAAATTACATGAGTGATAAAAATCAATTACAAGAGAATAAAGAAGAAAATAGTCTGCTTCTCTTAATTTAATTCTGTTTTACTTATCCTACTTACTTAGATCAACTTATTTCTTGAAGTTAGCTGCTTTCAACACTCTATATTTGCTTTTTTTTGTTATAATTGAAATACTCATTTAAAAAGACTAATTATTATAAGATGAAATGCCAAACAAGGTCAGAGAGAACAATCTATGTGTGTCTTTGAGTGTGTAAGACTTCTGATGAGTCGTTATTCACTGTCACACAAAGCTCTATCATCTCTTCATGCTGTAACAGTCCGCTAACAAAACTGACAGCCTTGACTCCCAGTGAAATTAAATTAGCTGTAATAGTGCTTTACTACTTTGACTTAACACTTAACCTATCCATTCATCTCAAGAGAAGGGCCTCTTTGCGTGCCTCAGGCGATACTGGTAATCAATAGGCTGTTAAACGGATTCTTGAGTTGATTAGAGGAGAGCACTGGAGGATGCAAGTCACTGATTAGTCTCGAGTCTCACTTAACTCACAGCAAAATAACAAGAGACAATGACAAGCCACTGACACACCACACAATTTAAATGCATGTAGCCAGTATGTGTAATAAACTGCTTTAAGCAACACAAGCTAAGTGCCATGTAGTTTCAATGTATTCAATGGAAGGCAGACCTTTCTAGTGATGATATCTACACCACCCGGTAACTCACACCAAAAATATCTAGATTGATAAATAGCACTAAAGTTAAGGAAAATATGTATTTTTGATAATGGGGTGAACTGCCCCTTTAAGTACCCAGCTGAATCTATAGATAAACACACAGATGATAGATTTTAAAAAAGCAGAATGAATGTGTAAACAATGCTGTTAATATATAAATTATATATATATATATATATATATATATATATATATATATATATATATATATATATATATATATATCATATAAAAATAATATCTATAATATCTATATTTAAAACCTACATTTCTGTCTCTCGCCGAATGTAGTTGATGGTGCTATTTAGCCAATGCTATTTTTCAAGAGATATAATGTATTTTTATGACATTCAAATCTATTGCAGCCCGACTCACTGACAGCACTGGACAGTAACACATTACTGCCAAATTAATGGCCCATTAATTCAGGCTGGATCCAACCAAATTAGCTCTCCCACAAGAACAAACTAGTTAATTAAATATGGTGGCATTTTTTAAATATTCCACTGTGTTCAAACACACACTTACAGACAGGCACCCTGGCCATCTTTCTCAATCCTGCTCTAAACTACAAATGGCAATACTGATGTTTTCAGACACGTGATAGCACAATACCAAAATGCAGAACCTTTTATCCCCATTGGTATATTTTGATCAGATGTAAAATAGGCCATCACTAACAAGCATGAACTCTGATGTCCATGTGATGTCTGTCTCTCACCGTTATTAAAGCAACCTTGACTACCGGTGTGTTGAGAATGTTCTCATTTACTTCACAATGTTTTATGTTTCACTTCTTTTCCAGAGACAAAAAGGTAAAGTTTAAAAAGAAAGCATTCATTTATGTCTCCTGCTAAATTTAAGTCCAATATAAACTTCTCCTTTTGAGAAGCATGCATGGTCTGCATGACAACTCCACCAAGTCTCAAGGGAAATATCGAAATATCTGGCAGCTTTGCTCCTAAATGCTCCGTTATGTTCACCAGCTAGTTGCACATGTTTTGCCGTTTGGTGCTGGACAGGTACAGTGGGTTTACCGGAGATTTTTTTGCTGAAATAAACTGTCTTCAGGCTTTTTAAGACTAGTTTGGACAAGTGTCAGCTGAAACTACAGGTCCCTCATTTAGCTACTGTATATTAATAATTGAGAAAATAGTTCAAACAACCTCTAAAATCTATGAAAAGACTAAATCTGAGATTTACTCATAAGCTAATGATGCCCTGTGGTAGCAAGAAATAATGAGGTCACTATAAGATTTGTATCTTCATAAACATAAAAGAGAGTAACACGTCCACCAGCTAATAAGAGGAATTAAAACTGTAGGCTTATTGTTCTCTCAGCGATAAGACTCAACTTCTGTAACACTCTAACATTGCTTTTATGAAGAGACACCCCAGGTGACAGGCTACATATTTTAACTAATGAAACTGGATGTAAGTGCTACTAAAGTGCTCAAAACTCATTTTGAGAATATAGTTAGAGAATAGAGTATTTCTTCACTGTAAGCCTGTCAGTCAGTTTCTTTGTATTACAAGTCTCTTATGTTTAAATATGCAAATGAGGTATTATCTCGTGCTAACTTTTGGTGAACTTAAGAGAAATCTACAGACAAAAACTAGATAGGTGGAGTAAAATAAACACATGAATGTGTATGTTGGATGTTCTTTTCCACTGGTCTGAAAGAAGACATGTCATGGAAGCAAAATAGCCCAAATTGACCAGTAAATGAAAAACAATGTTTTTCCTGGGGTGTCTCGCCAACTCTGTTGGCTGTTCTTTTCAGAGTATGACAAGAAAAGAATAATACATCCTCATTGTAAGCCGTTTTGACAGAAGCCAACCTTTCCTTGGCAAAATAGCCTCATCCGTTACCTCTCCTGTGTCCACGCTTTGTCCATACAAAACATCTCTCTGGATATCTTAATCCTTTAACTAGCACTAAGTATTGACCCGTTTTACATTCAAATATGATAACTGGAAGCATTTTGGCGGCGGCTGCGTTTACAAAATGAAGAATGAAAAATGTATTAAGGGTATCATTTAGTATGAATATATAACCATGGCAACCAGGCAGAGAGGAATGAAGCCTCGTTTCATCTTCGTGGCTCCAAAATGACTCCATACACCCATGATGACACTTTCAAAAACCTTTCGGAAACACAGATTTTACATAGCAAATAATTTAGACTTTTACAGCATAAATGTAATTACGTTAACAGATTATTTGCAGTTTCTTTAATCTAAGAAAACACTAGCACAGTGCCTCTGCAGGTGCTGTCTGTTTCAGCAGATGACACCAACTAAACGCCCACACAGTCATTTTGCTGGAAATGCAATTCCAGCCTTTACATAAGTCAACATCAGTTGTCACATCCTCCATTGGCTCGTGTCTTATTCTAGTGTTGCCATCCAGGAGAATAATGTACAAGCTATGTCACAGACTCAGTAGCTCTGTAGCCCTATTGATACTTGTATATTACACTTGTTTTGCTTCTATATACCCCTCTATATACCCCACTGTAACTGTATCATTGCATCACTGACCAACATGGAACCTATTTGCCCTGGTAGGGGTTCCCTGTGATCCGGCCAGATCTTTGCTTATAATTGTTTAACCAATAGAGATAGCTGTGCCAGGAATTAACTGGGAGCCAAATCGATGAGCGACCTTGAATGTTAGCATATGGAGCTTCAACTGGATGCACTCTGCACCAGGGCCACTGATCATAAATGCTTTTGAATGTACTGAGCGTACTTTGCTGCCAAGCAGACGGTTCAAACAGCAAATGCTGTCGACTGAGCAGATTTTTCAAACCTTTCAGCAGCTAGTGATGTAGGTGATGTAAGCCAATTGCTCCTCAAAAATGTTAACGGGAAAGAGGAGAGAGGACTGGCACCTTCAACAAGCAGCAGGTGTTCTGTGATGGGGTTGCATCACTCACATTGTTCCTCACCACTGCCACAATATCCGTTTGAATCTATATAAAGATGGACATTGGTCATTGAGACATAACCCTATTGGCTGTTATTGCTCCCTCTACTTTCAGTTGTTGTGATGACACAATTTTGTCATAATGTTTTAGAAAATCCAATCTCGGCAAACTGGTCATACGTCTTTTCATAACCTTTTCCTTCAGCTCGATTGGAAATATCAAGAGGTCAAGGAAAGATGTGAAGGAGAATTTGAAAAGGAAAAGATAACCGCGGTGCTGAGAGAACTTGACTGCACGAACACTAGCAGGCTGCATAATTATGGGACGTGTCATCTCTTTTCCGTTCAGGTTCAGTGTACCCTATGCTAAAGACAGGAAGCATTGTAGCACCTTTCAAATTAGAACATTTGACCAACTTTTATGGCTTTCATGGCTGCTACTTACTTCTGGGTCATTTCACTCAGTAAGGAACCTTCCTGGGTAAGAAAGACTATTCGACTGCACACCTGGCATGTTTCACCGGTAAAAGCACAGGTGTAATTAATCAAATCAATGAAGAATCCCTTCTATGTAGGGCAGGGGTGTCCAAACATTGTTCACTGAGGGCCACATACAGAAAGATATATGAAGGGCTGGACCACTCACTCGAGGTATATTGCCTTAAAGAAATCTATCAAATGTAGGTAAATTATGCTTGATAATTGAATATGCTTAAAGGTGGGGGGGGGGGGCAGCCTCCATCACATCTTTCTATTAATGAGGTTTCATTTAATTTGTAACAATAAGGGTTTACAGCTCATTCTCAAAACCGGAGCCTCAGATTGCTTCTTAGTCAGGAGGTGATCCTCTTCACAGCCCTGTATAAAAGGGGGGGGGGGGGGGTGTAAGCTTGTTACACAAATAAGTTACTGGGCTTGTTAACACATCAACTAACGTTAGTTAGAAATGTTATCAACTTTAATTGACTGAATGTATTGAAAGATGTATCTTATTAACATGAATGCTGTGTAATATATGTTTTAACTCTCCTGTAATGGGAACAACGTTGCACTCAGTGGGAGCAGTGATGCTGCACTTTGGACTGAAGGATGCTGCAGGTCAGGAGTGAGTTTGGTGGTTGAGATACGAAGGACATCACAGAGATGCTGTCGCTCATTTAGGTTCTCAACCTGCTTTTGTTCAGAGTTAACAGATGTTTGCTCACATATGTTGAGCCGAACAGACTCATCATTCTTTGTGCGTGGCGTCTCATCAGAGGAAACTTTTCCAAGCTCCGGTAGAAGTCGGGGAGGGAGAGAAGCTGATGTTGATTCTTCAGGGAGTTATCGTATATAATTATTATATATAAGTTCTAGTTGCAGACTCTCTTAAACTTCTTCTGCATTCATCAGCTCGATTTCTTTCTCAATGATAGAAACATCTTGGAAGTGCTGACTGAATGCTGTCATGAGAGACGTGATCACAGACACATATTTCCCCTTGTTATCAGAAAGGTTGGCCTTTGGAAAAGTACATCTGATATCGGACAGCGTGGGGAAGTGCGCAACATTTAAGTTGCGTAGTTGTGTCAATGAATATAAGGATTGTTGTGGAGAAGTGCATAACAGCTGTGGCTCAGGAGGTAGAGTGGTCGTCTACCAACCAGTCCCAGCGGTCAACATGTCGAAGTGTCCTTGGGAAAGATATTGAACCCCAAATTGCACCCAATGATCGATGGTGTGTGTGTATGGCAGCCTCTGCATGAATGTGTGTATGAATGGGTGAATGCTGACGTGTTTTGTAAAAGCACTTTGAGTGGTCACTGAGACTAGAAAAGCACCTTATAAAAAAGCAGTCCAGTCCAACTAAAACCAAAACTTGAATATGAAAAGACGAGGAGGGAAAGAGATAAAAGAAGCATCCTAAATTATAAATGGGGCTAATAATGGAAATGTGATTGAAACATGAACGATGGGGAAGCATTAGGTTTGCCATCTGCACCATACAGGATGGAGAATGGACTTTGGAACAGACTATTGTTTTGCATATATATTTGTGAGCTGCAATAAATATGCAAGTTAATTAAACATAGCTCTCATCTAAAACTTTCATTATAACTTCAAAGGCTGCAGAAAACTGCTGGATAACAAATATGAGTGTATCACAAAGTCAACAGATACCTTTTCTCCTAATGCTGCAAAAGAAAATGCAGAACATGTTGTAAAAATTGTCTTCAAAATCACATAAAAGGCCTGAGGGGCTTTACTTTAATTCTCTCTCTTCCATACACACAATCCAGCACTGCGAGGACAAACAATGGATACGTTGCAATGAATAGGCAGAAAGCAGACATCTCTGCAGAAACATTTAAAAATGATTAACAGAGAGATTCTCTTTATCAGTATGTGTAAGAGGTGAAATGGACTGTTGCATGCCGGTGTTCTCAAAACAACAAAAGGAAGCTAATTATTGTAGTTAATTTGGCCAAAACCATCTGCAGTTGGAGACTCAACTGTTCTCGACAATAACTTATAACTCCAGGACCTCGTCATTACATGTTTATGTTTTCTTTCAGTATTGAAGCAATCCAGTGACAGGTGTCTGTACAACCATGGGTACATTGTGAACAGGAACTGCTAATAGCTAATTCGCCATACTTTTAATGGTGCCAATTTGCCAAAATCAACAACAAACAAACAAATGAAAAGGAAAAACAAAACGGGGCTTCTGTTGAAACGCACTGACTCCATTGCAACATCCTGTTTCCATTCAAAGCATTATGGGAACTATAGTTTCTAAATTTAGAACAAATGTATCCAAATCAATATATATCAGATATTCCTGGAACAATTAGCACTCTCTATCCATTCACATATTATGTACATTTACTGTGTGGCGAAACCACACGGAGAAAATCTGGAGCTGAACTATAAATCATAACCGTACAGTTTCTGTACTGCCGTTAAGTGTAAACCCTGCTTTAGAATAGAACATTTTTATAGTTAGTTATTGGGGGTGGGGGGGGGGGGGGGTGTCTGACATGCTTGTTTGGGGGTTCATCTGCCATCTAGTGGCTAAACATTTGAAATTTCTAAATGTACACTAAAAGCTGTGTGCGAGTTGTGCATGCGATGCATTAACACTCTTACAGGATGTCATAAACCACTATCCAGCCTCAGGAAATACTCAGAGCTCACTCCCCACTATATCAAGTAAATGCAGATGCATGTACACTCTGCCTTATAAAACACACATCATCCAATTCAAAGACCCAAAATCACACACACAAACACACACACACAAGGCGTGAAAGATGCACCGTGCCTCCTCTCATTAGTCCACTGTGACCCTAGCCAAGCCGCCTCATTAAGAAGAATCATTAAGTCCCCTCTGATATTCAGAGTAGAGGTCATTCTCTTATGCAGCTGCCGGAAATATTTGTATCAGGGGGATATATTGTACGATGTTATTTTGTGACTCTCTGTTGTGTAATCTTTAAAGATGCAAAATCTAAATCAAGGTAAAACAAATAAAATAGAAAATGCATCCTTAGTTAGGCTGCAGGGAGGATCCATGTTTTGCTAGTTCAGCACATAAATACGCATGCATTTATTGAGGACTTAGTGGTATTCAGCAGAGACATGACTAACAGTACTTAAGTATATTCTTTCAGTTTGTGGGTAGTTGTGAAGTTGTCATCTCTGGATGGCCAGTCTCACCCTGAGCCCTTCTCTCGGTCATGAGAAGTGAGTAATGTCTGTGAAGCACTATTATTATTATTATCGTCTGCCTGGGGTGAGAATTACAGAAAAGCTGCAGTGGTGGCTCAGTTGAGGGGGTTCAAAGGAAAGAAGCTGGGAAAAATAAAAGTATATCCTCAATTAACATTTCTGGGTGAAAATGTGCGACAGGGAAACTGCCCCTCAAAGAGACAGCTTTGAGCATAGCCATCGTCTTTGTTTACGTTCTTGTGGAACCGTCCTCCTGCAGTAGTCAGGTAACGTGCTTTCATGTGTTTTCGGGGAGACTGGAGAGACTTCGGAGGGAGGTGCTTAGAATGATTTCAGTTGAATACTTTCAAAATCTAGATGACTCTTGCTGGATTCTCCTAAGAGGCCTACCACATCTTTAATAACACTGCAAATTACGTAGAATTTCTCATTTATTTATTAGACAACCATTCATTTGGAAAACCAGATTTCATTTCATTACACAGAGTTGTTCCCGTTTGATTTTTTAAGTTGAAGAACCTCTGAAGTCATGTGCAAACATAAATAATTATTTTTTAAAAAGGTAACAAGGAAATACCGATGTATAAAAATTGTTCCTCAATATGTGTGTATACGTGTTTACAATGTCAAGTGTTAATGATCCGCACTTCCTGAGATGTTGCATCATAGATTTATGCTACTTGAGTTTTTGTTACTGCTTCCAGGTCTGATAAAGTCTAATCAGTCACTTACACAGACAGCTCTTAAATATGGCGCAACATGGTGAAATCAGTGTTTTGTTACATCACTGAAAGTGGTGAGAGTTTCCTCTGAACCTGTCAAGTTTTTCTTTTTAACTCTGTGCTGAAATGTGGCTTAAAGTTTCATCCCAGCCAGTTAGAGGACACATGAAAGCTCTTTATGTCTAGAAACAGCTCAACTCAATGTTCATAAAGTCGGTTCTCCTGCACATAATGTGTCTCTGACGTCCCTAGACCTAGATGACACTTACCATGAGCCGTTACATAAAAAGACACCTAGGAAATAATCTGGTCGGTTTTGCACTTTGCATCCTCCTGAACATCATCTTTGGCAAAGAACAAACTTTCTCATTCTGCAGGGCTTTTTAGCTCCCCCGAGAACTCATGGTGAAAAAATAAAACGACTTGGCCAAATGCCGTAAAGCCATTAAAGGATTTTGATGCACCACTTTCATGCTTCAGAGGCTACCATCAAGTGACTCATCATCGCTTTGCCAGAACAAGTTGGTATCTTCTCATACAGAAACAAGACAAATACAAAACAATATGTCCTCAGCTCAACCTTAAAGTAAAAAGTCAACAAGCTGCCACCTCCTACACGAGCCAGAGGGTGTTGTCATATTATTTCCATTTAGTGATTTTGTTAGTCTCTGTCCTACAGTAAGGCTCTGACATAATATAATACTGCAGACTTGAAAAAATATAGTGAGTATGTGTTATGTGTGAGAAAATGCTTGTAATTGAGATGCTTTATTCCAGTTCATTAAAGAAAGTGTTCAACATTTTAGGAAATACTCATATTCCCTTTCTTGCCAGGAGTTAGTCAGGAAGATTTGATACCACTCTCATGTAGTGTTAAATATGAAGCTATAAACAGTGACCATTTAGCTTAGCTTAGCACAAAGACTGGTAACAGGAGGAAACTGCAGGTCTGGCTCTGAACAAAGGAAACAAACTCCACCTGCCAAAACCTCACTAATCAACATGTAATATCTTATTTGTTGATTACGTACAAAAAGCGTAAAACTGACAAATTGTCAGGGATCCAGAATCGTTTCCTAGTTTTCTTGGAATTGCATGTCTCCGTGAATATCTATTCCTCTTATCGACTCTTTCCAACAGTTGCACATGCATGCGCAATGGCGTCACGGCATCATACGCCGTATCAGTTTGTTTGGGAGCATACTAATGGCGTAGCGAACAAAAGGCTCAAAAGCGCTAATAAACCTATTTGTAGCTTTTCTTCCACCTAACAATTTTTTAGGAATCGATGAGAATCAATAAAGAATGTGATCGATAAAGGAATCGGCATCGATAAAATTGTTATGGTTATGTGCAGGACTATTTCTTGGCCAGGAGCAGTGACTTCCTTAAGTCTCTGCTGGTTGCCTGCCAACTTCACAGTTACGCCACGACTCCAGGAAGTAACTGCGCCGACCCAAAAAACTGTCCCGCACTGAATTCCTCTGGACACCTTTTAAAATATTTACAGTTAGGTCCATAAATATTTGGACATTGACACAATGTTCATTATTTTGGCTCTGTACACGACCACAATGGACTTGAAATTAAACAAACAATATGTGCTTTAAGTGCAGACTTTCAGCTTTAATTTGAGGGCATTTACATCCAAATCAGACGAATGGTGGAGGAACTACAACACATTGTATACGTGGTATCCCCTTTTTAAAAGGGACCAAAAGTAATTGGACAAAGTAACATGATCATAAATTAAATTGTCACTTTTAATATTTGGTTGCAAATCCTTTGCAGTCAATGACAGCCTGAAGTCTGGAACCCATAGACGTCACCAGATGCTGGGTTTGGTCCCTGGTGATGCTCTGCCAGGCCTCTACTGCAGCTGTCTTCACTTCCTGCTTGTTCTTTGGGCAGTTTCCCTTCAGTGTTGTCTTCATGCAAGTGAAATGCTCAATTGGATTCAGGTCAGGTGACTGACTTGGCCATTGCAGAACATTCCACTTCTTTGCCTTAACAAACTCTTTGGTAGCTTTCGCAGTGTGCTTTGGGTCATTGTCCATCTGCACTGTGAAGCGCCGTCCAATGAGTTCTGAAGCATTTGGCTGAATGTGAGCAGATAATATTGTCCGAAACACTTTCAGAGTTCATCCTGCTGCAGCAGTCACATCATCAATAAATACAAGGGAACCAGTTCCATTGGCAGCCATACATGCCCACGCCATAACACGACCACCACCATGCTTCACTGATGAGGTGGTGTGCTTTGGTTCATGAGCAGTTCCTTGCCTTCTCCATACTCTTCTCTTCCATCATTCTGGTACAAGTTGATCTTTGTCTCATCTGTCCACAGGATGTTGATCCAGAACTTTACAGACTTTTTTAGATGCGTTTTAGCAAACTCTAATCTGGTCTTCCTGTTGTTGAGGCTCACCAATGGTTTACATGGTGTGGTGAACCCTCTGTATTTACTCTGGTGAAGTCTTCTCTTGATTGTTGACTTTGACACAGATACACCGACTGTACCTCCTGGAGAGTGTTCTTGATCTGGCCAACAGTTGTGAAGGGCTTTTTCTTCACCATCATCATTCTTCCGTCATCCAACACAGTCGTTTTCCGTCGTCTTCAAGATCTTTTAGGTGTTGCTGAGCTCACCAGTGCGTTCTTTCTTTTTAAGAATGTACCAAACAGTTGATTTGGCCACACCTAATGTTTTTGTTATTTCTCTGATGGGTTTGTTTTGATGTTTCAGCCTAATGATGGCTTGCTTCACTGATAGTGACAGCTCTTTAGACTTCATATTGAGAGTTGACCTCAACAAATTCCAAATGCAAATACCACACTTGAAATGAACTCTAGACCTTTTATCTGCTCCTTGTAAACGAACTAACGAGGAAACAACACACACCTGGCCATGGAACAGCTGAGCAGCCAATTGTCCAATTACTTTTGGTCCCTTAAAAAGGGGATACCACGTATACAATGTGTTGTAGTTCCTCCACCATTCATCTGATTTGGATGTAAATACCCTCAAATTAAAGCTGGAAGTCTGCACTTAAAGCACATATTGATTTCAAGTCCATTGTGGTCGTGTACGGAGCCAAAATTATGAATATTGTGTCAATGTCCAAATATTTACGGACCTAACTGTACATTGCCTTAAAAAGCATCAGACCATGTGTGTTGCTAGCTCTCTGAAATACATCAATGTGATCAATGATTATTATCGTTTGATTTGTCGGCCAAGATGCTTGATGTTCACCTAAAAAAAAAAGCGTACTCCCCATGCGAGGAAAGATTTAATCATAATCTAAGACCTTGTTCAAGTTGCCAGATGGCATTAATGTTTTACACCTGTTAGATTTAAGATGTTGACCATGAAAACAAGTCAAGGGAGAAACATGCCCAAAGGTACTGTATATTGTGATAAGACTGAGGGAAGCAATTTAGAGTCGTCAATTAATCTAAACTGCATGTCTTCGGACTGCGGGCAGAAACCAGAGGCAACCAACACAAGCACAGGGAAACCTCCTGGTTCTAGTTCTTTAAAAATCTTTTTTTTTATGTTTTAATGTTGGAGATCTGGATGCTGTTACGTTCCTCTGTTCGCTCCCAGGAAAACAACTCCACCGCGTTGACATTATACACAATGTTTCAGAGATCCACATCTCAAAAGTGTGAAGAGGATCAAAAAGAGAGTGGCTGATATGAGACATCAAACATGGTGAAACCATTCAACTGTTTACAGTAGATTGAAAAAAAGACAAGATATTACAGGTGTAATCAACAGATGATCTTAATAAGAGAAGTTTGCATTTAAAGATAAAACATATGGCATAAAAACTAGTTACACAAGGAGGTTTTGGTCTCAGCAAACTTGATTTCCCGTCAGCTCTTTTGAGGATTTTAGGAGAATAAAAAACTCAATATTATTGATGGTAATTTTTACTAAGGCTGATAATCAATGAGCGAGTCTGTGTCCAGCCAAAACACCTCAAGTTTTCTGGAATCTGTGATGTATGAACAGCTCGTCACAGCAAGATGACTGCTCCAACACACACACACACACACACACACACACACACACACACACACACACACACACACACACACACACACACACACACACACACACCTTGGTTTAAAAAATGAGAAAGATAGAGACAAATCAGAAACGAGGTGATGTCAAACACAGACAGTTGAATCAGATAAGAGGGGAAGTGAGAATGTGAGTGGGAGGCTATGTGTTTGTTGTTTGTGTGTGTACATGGTGAAATGTAGAAGAAGGGAGGGGGAGTGCGTTTCTCCAGCTCCAGATTCTATTTAATAAAAGCTTCCTTTTCTAACTGTGGTCAACACAGGTTTCCACAGGTTTTGATATATTGAATTAAGCTTCCTGGGCAAAATGCCAACTCAAAGCCTGGAGAAGCTGTGCAGCATGTTGACATGATGATATCTGACTTATCTCCTAAATATATGGACATCTTGTGTTGACTAATTAATAACACAATTACAGGCTGTGTTTCGGTATGACTAATGGAAGCTATGAGCATTACATTTGACTCTTTTCTATGCTGATGTTTACAAGCACCTGTATTTGGGGAACTGAAGGTGGTTGATGCCATTTTTATTGCACCTACAGTTGAATTATTTTCTTTTATTCATATTTTCATGACAGGTTGAGGTGCTTGGTTAGGCTCCTCATCTTATAACGTGTAACTTAATGTATAATGAGTTTGATTTCCTGAATTGCACTCTAAAACTATGGAGATGCTTTCTTTGCAGTAACAATCATTAATTTAAGTTACTTAATATAACCCGAGAAGCAACTACCAGCGGTGACCTACCTAATAAAAGCAGTTTCACTTCTCTGGCGGCCTTCTCTCCATCCTCTCGGAGGTTTTTGTCAATCATCTTTGACCTCTCCGCGGCAGCCTTATCCTCGGCGCTCACCGTACAACCCATGGCTCCAAACGCAGGGGCGCACCGACCACTTGCGGAAAAAAAGGCTTCAATGTTGATGGTGTCAGCGTGCCAGCCGATGCCAAGAATAACGATGGAGCAGCACCTGCGTCCAGCACTGTCTGCTAGAGAGGAAAACAGCCGATTCCTGAGTTTTTACCCACGCGTAAAAAGTCAGAGACCCTGCTCTCCTGTTCAAATAGGATCTCAAAGATGAAGCAGATGCACCCAAATCATTTGGTGTATTACACCAGGCCGTTTACCACCGCTGGTTCATGTCGAAACGTTCACAGCCCTCTGTCCCGCAACCGTTCACAGGCTGAGATGCCAGGTCTCCGCTGCAGACTGTCTCACTTGTCTTGTCGGCCTGGTGAGCAGCACGTCCCTCGGTCGCGCGACTGCTGCAGTCTTTTTCGGTGCTCAATTGAGCTCCTCAGTTATCCTGAGATAACACTCTGACGATTGGAAATGGTCGACCAGTAGCATCGACGTCACTTGGACAACTTGTCGCGATAGTCCAATTAAAACAGGTGAGTTCTCCCAAAGATGTCAGTAGCATGTGTGGAACCAATTAGAGAGGAAGCCAGTGAGGCGTGATTTCAGGAGTGCGGTGTGCAGACTGCAGTGGGCGATGTGCCAGCTTCATTCCTCTGCATCTCACATGGACGCAGCCTACCAGACAAACACAACGTTATACAACAGTGTGACCTGTGAATGACTGAACTGTGCAGGGGCAGGTTGTTCTTTTGTTAGGATGCAGGACTGTTAAAATGGCTAATAGGCGTTGTATGTTAATGCAATACCACATAATCAGGATGATAGAAGAGTTGTTTGACAGCGCCTCCAAATGGACACAAATAGATATTTTCACTGGGAGCTAACAGTTGCTTGGCCACATGTTCTGTAAAGCCATAAAGACATAATGATAATGAATTATACCTGTAGGCCTCTTTATATAGCTTTCAGACAAGGAATGCAGCTCAAAGTGTTTCACAAAAAAAAATGCAGTTTGTAAGTTTCAAATTAAAGTCATATTCTAGTCTGGAGTTTTCCATTTTGTAAAAGATAATGCTGAGAAGATTTTAGATGTACTGAAATATGTGCTAAATTATTATTTTGTTTAATGTTAATTCATCTCTTCTGTACCATTAAGTGTTGCTCACTCACCGTTGCTGTGTTATTGTTCCTCGGAGACACTTATAAGTACCTTCTGTTACATTTGTTCCTATACAAGTGTTTAAATGTAGAAGGATTTATATCATAGCGCCTGAGGTGTCAGAAATGCACAGGCATGTGTGTCTTGTCTGCTATTTTGACCATAAGCACATCTAAAGGTATTAGTGTTGATGTGTTACAGTAAAATATGGTTCCTCAGGGGGCCGTCCTGGGTCCCCTCCTCTTTTCTCTGTACTCTGTCACTCACTCTCATGTCTTCTCCTACCACAGCTAAGCAGATGACACTGATTCTGTCTTTTTGCAGGTCAGAAACCCAGGTGGAGGGACAAATCTCTGCTTGTCTGGCTGACATCTCTCAGTGGATGTCGGCACACCACTTGAAGCTCAACCTCGACAAGACCGAACTGCTTCTCCTTCCGGAATCTTACTAAATCTGGGTGTGGCACTGAACGACCAACTGTCTTTCAACAGCCAGCTCCTGCATACACACTCTTCACAACATCAGGAGTATACGTCCCCTACTGACCCAGAAGACGACGCAGGTTCTGGTCCAGGCGCTTGTCATCTCACGTCTTGACTACTGCAACTCACACCTGGCTGGTCTAACTTCATGTGCCATCCGACCTCTACAGCTCATCCAGAATGCAGCAGCCCGACTGGTCTTTAACCTGCCCGAGTTCTCCCACACTACACTGCTCCTCCGCTCCCTCCAGTGGCTGCCCAAATCTGCTTCAAGACACGGTTGCTTGCCTACCGTGCTGTGAATAAATCAGGCCCTTCCTACATCCAGGCCATGGTCAAACCATACACCCCAGCTCGCTCACTTCGCTCTGCATCGGCTCGCTACTCCCTCCCTATGAGTGGGACCCAGATAGCCCTCAAATGAAACCCGCCTGTTTACTATCCTGGCTCCAAAATTGTGGAACAAGCTCCCCATTGATATGAGGTCAGCAGAAAGTCTTCACACCTTCAGTTGCAGACAGAGAACCCATCTGTTTCAACTGCACCTTGGCCAAAAATATAAAGCTAAAGATAATATTTTCTCATTGCTGTATGTAGCATTTAAAATGGTTTGGTTTATTTGAAGCTAATGTACTTGCAAGATTCTTGCTGTTCTGAGTTTGTGTCAGTTTGTACTTGCACTTATTGTAAGTCGCTTTGGACAAAAGCGTCAGCTAAATGAAAATGTAATGTAAAAACTTGCAGCATGTTGACATAACAAGGTAATAAGTGAGGGATCATGACGACCTAAAGTTCGGGATAAGTGTTTTTTTGTAAACACAGCTTAGCTTTGAAAGATATGATAAGAACAATGACCAGGTATAAATAAAATCTTCTTTTAAAGCATGTACAAAAATAAGTGCGTGTTTGGGGATGAAGATATATTCCTATAATGATTAAATGTCTAATAAAAGAATAAAAATATGTTAAATGGTGTGCAAATATATAGCAACACACATACAAACTAAATGATTGAAGTAATGCAGATTGCTTGCTTAAACACAAAACCAGAAATATGTGCTGCTTAAATAAGATTTTTTTTCAGTTAAGGGGAAATGATGACAACAGAAACAATGTAAAAACATCTACAATTATTTTATTGCCAAACTAAAACTGTCCCTGCTATTTACACTTTACAAGCTACTGTAAATATGCATCACAATATAAAAGGTTTACATTTATATACATTATTTATATAAAGCCACGTCTTATTCAACAAAATTCATATACCTTATAATTATTTTATAGTCGTGTCGTTTCCATAGATCTATGTCTTGAACAACAGCGATAATAAAATATCACAGATTTTTTTAGGTACATGAAAAATGCATATTTGATATACTGCGTGTGGTATTAAAACTGTGGTACCTGTTTAAAAGTTAAAGGCATTTCAAAGCAGTAGGTAGTCAGTTGTTATTTTGGCATGAACACTTAAAGTGAAGAAAACTCTGTTCACTAAACATGACCTAACTAAACCTTCATTTACCCCACAACAACCACTGCAAATACTCGTGGAAAAGCAAGGGACGGAGGTTGATACGTGCATATTTCCTCGGCTGTTGTTAATAATTTATCTGCAAAAATAAAAATGGCTAAACAAATAGTCATTAATATATAAATAAAAAGGAGAGAAGTGATTATTCACGGAGGAATTTCTCTGAAGCCTTAGAGTTATGATACAATATAAGATCATCTTTGGGTATGAGCAGCAAAAATTTGTTAAAACATTTTGTGAGTTATTTTTCCAGGTTTAAACCTTCATGTGTAGTTTGTAATGAAATGCTCCTGTAATCTGTAAAATTGATATGCAGATTGTTGTGCTTTTGTGAGATTCAAAGTTCACCTGAAGAATTACTGAAAGTATTCATCCACATCCCTAAATTAAGCTCACAATTAAAGTGTCAACACTGACAGAACATCACAACAGTAATGTTTGAAACATTGTTCTATGTAGCATCTTTTAAAAAGGGCTTCATAATACTAATATAACATAGCACAGGATGGGACTTCAATGCACTTGAATTTAAGATGCTAAATGTACAGTATTACAATAACATCTATGCATTACAGTGTCAGAAAGAAAATGTCTGTGTTCACTAAAACCAACTACAGGACGGACTGGACATAACAACATGCACAACATTAACCTCAAGTCTAAATAGTCAACAAGGGTGAAAGCAGATCAAAATACTACAAACCAGTACAGCAAAGACGTTACGACAGAATCACAAAAGCATAACACATCTTTAAATTAATACAAATTAACTTGTTAAACTCTGCCAGACCCACCAGTGGGTTCATCTTTACAAATCCATGTTGCTTGGCCAGGCATTGTTCGAACCAAACCAAATTCAGGTGGGTTCACCCAAATGATATATATAAAAAAAAAAAAGAATGTTTGACCCTCAGTGACATTGTTCTCAGACTACATTGAAATGACAACAATGCTGATTCTGATATGTAGTCTACATTTCTTTGGTGTCCACATTCATGTTCTTATCTTAAAACCTGCATGGTTAAATTCTGCATGGCTGGATATTTCACTAGAGGTAATTAACTTCCTGATATTAAGTGTTATTTAGTGAGCTTTAGATGTGCTGGTAGGCTTTTAGCCTTAGGACAGAGCCAGGCTAGCTGTCCCCCCCCCCGCCCCTCTCTTCTCATCTAACTCTCTGCAAGAACGTGAATGAGTGAAGGGAATTTCCCCAAACTATTCCTTTCATTCAAGTTTGGATTTTCACTGGATGTGGGCATCATAAAACAGTTTGAACGTGCAGATACAGAATCTGTGATACTATCATTCAGAGAAATTTAAAGGGCGTAAGGAGAATTTAAGCGATTAATTAACTGTTGAGATCAAACTTGAGCTGTACTTGGTTTATATTTAAGGTCACAGTTTGGCATTTGAACTAAAAGTTCTATATAGGGAGGTATGAAATTCTTTGTATTTTATCAAACATTAAAAATATCTTCGGTCGTAACTCCTTTCATCATTTATATACTGTCAGCTAAAACAGAAAAACTGATATCATACATGATATATTTGGATTATTGTATTTATCATATACAGTAGTTAAATATAGTTCATTTGAAATTAAAAACAAAGATATAGTAGCTAAATAAATATACACTCCTGTGTTTGCTGTGTGTTTGTGTGCCGTTCCAAAGGCTTAAAAGGCACCAGAGTTTCTGAAAGGAGTTCAAAACCAAAAGCTTTGCAGGACACACTACATAACAACTCGACAGGTCGTGAAATGAAATGTCACCTGCACTCTAAAGCCTTAAAGCACTATTTTGTTTTGTTTTATATAACATAGTGATGGACAGTTCAGAGTGCAGCTGGTTCAGGATGAGATCATTGACTATTCTCTTTGTGTGTGTCTCGTGGAAAATAATTCATATCTTTGTAAAAAAATAACTTATGAGTTATTTCTCATGCATATCTTGATGCCTTCCCGTCTTCAGCCTAACAGACATCATGCCTTCTTTCAATACAGTACCAGCTGCAGTTCTTTGTGTGTAAATAAAGAGGAAGTACCAGGAAAGGACCGTTTCACCATCATGGATGGACTTAGTCGAACTAACAGATGGTAATAAAAAAAATGACCCTGTGTAGTCCTGATTAATCCAAAGAAATTGCATTACCATTGCACTATGTTAAATTGAATTATAGAACGTCATTATGCAAGGATTTTGTTCACATGTGTGTTAAGTTACAGTCAAAAAGTTAATTTAACTCGAGCAGTTGTGATTCCAACCAACAAACTGTTAGTGTGTTCTCACTGAGGTGACAGAGCTCCCTTTACATGGACCAGATATTTTCCACCTTTCCAGAGCTCACATACACAGAAGCAGCATCTAGTGGCCTCCTGCTGCAAGGCCGCCCCCTGTTGTCCAGTCGATGAGTATGAAGCTCAGACTCATTACCATGAAGACAATACCCAAAGCAGCAAAACAGACAGCCTAAGAGGCGGGAGAAAAGAGCACATCAGTCAGATAATCACCAAACTAGCATAATGAATGACTGAAGAGAGAACGATTTCAAGGCCTCACCACTATTTTAGGAACAGAGTTCATGGGCTCATCTTCTTTGGGAACGATGCGGATGTAAAAGACAGCAGGGAAGATGAAAATGAGACAGGGAGCCGACGTGGCACCTGCAAGGAGAAAGAAAAAGTGCTGGTAAACAAACAAAGCATACAGCACTGCTTGGACACAAACAAGAAACATACATAGTCTATGTAAGTATGTATAATTTTCAGTTTGTATTTGTTTTCTCTGTTTTGTGCAGATATGTACTGTGTTAAACTTGCTACAAGAAAAGTTTACCAATGGTAAATATCAGCCAAAATAATGTGACAATGTAACGCCCATTTATCTTTCTTTTTTTTACTTTAACTAACCAAAATATGTTATGAGGAAGACATCATTATATGATACAGGTGATACGGTGATAAAAAGTAAGGGAGAAAATATAAAGAAAACACAAAGAGCTACTTTAAGCATTCCCCTGTGAATACTACAATTCCCAGATTGTGAATACACAAAACAGCTCCACGAATTGCTTCATCTGCATGTCCATGTTTATCAAAGCAGAATTTGAGGCTTTGAAGATGCCTTTGGCAGTCCTTTGACTGAAATGTTTTCAACTTTGACCTCTAACCTGTGAAACATGAGGACAGAGCGTGACAATAATATTGACTCAGGTCGTCGGTTTGTCCAGGACCACGGTCACGGTCACGTTTTATAGTTTTGCTTTTAATGTTTTTTTGTTTGTCGGGAACTTAAAAAGCTTGAAACACAACCAACACTGCCATGTCAAACAGGAGGGTTCAGTCTGTAAGCAGGGACAGAATAAGTAACCCGTAATCACATCATATGTAGAATAGCACCCCAAAGTCCAGACAAGTGAATAAATAAGACCTGTGGGAAACATTAAATGCTGTTTCAATGATTTTTCTAATGTTCGATTTGTGGGTTTGTCAGAAGAATTACTAAAGAACTACTTCAACTACTATTTTCCTGACACACATGTAATAGTAATGGTATGATAGGGTGTTTGCTACTTGTCTGCAACTTTTAATGGTGATAATGTTGGACAGTCTTTCTCAAAAATATTAGTTTTAACATTAACATGACGAGCTAATGACATAAAAAGCCTCCTACAGTAAAGTTTTTTGGATTTATTGATAACTAACTAGAACATCACGATGATATTTTTGATGCATGTTCAGCTTTATGTTCAGTGCTGTACTAACCAATGATGCCAAAGATGCCCAGAATGTTGGGAGCAAATATCACCAGCAAGTTGATTAGGGTGAGCAGAACGAGAGCAATGGCAGTGTGACGCAACCAGTTGAAAGACTTGGTGGGGAATAACATGTGCTGGATGGCTCTACGTACCTGTGGACAGACACAGACAGAGGATTCAATGAGGAAATAATACCACGAATATCATGTTATTATTGAGCATCACAGGGAACAAATCAACAGCAAACTCACAGGGAACAACACGATAGGGACTGTCAGCGTCACAGCTGTGAGGACGGCCACCCTCACACACAGGATCAAAGTGTCGTAAGGATCAATCCGGTTGTAAGTGTGCAGCAGTTCAGGCTCCACCTTGTCTATAGAAGTAATAGATATATAGAGGAAAGAAAACGTATTAATAAAATAATAAAAGTGTTTTCTGATGTGAACATCACTCAGCACATTGTCACCACAAGAGGGAGCTCTACGTGTAGGAAGACAAGCAAATACAGAAACATACTAACCATCAATACTGCATCATTATTACATTATCATCATTATATCATTAAACATACAGTCATTTGAAATCATAGATTAGAATATTTGTATTTTAATGGGACTTTCTCCTCGGAAATCTTTTAATTATTAAATATTATATCTATTGGCTGCCGCTGTATTTTGCCACTTAACACATTTTAATATTTTAAAAAGCATTAGGGTAAGATAAAAAAATATATATTTTAGTATTCTGTAGAAAGCAGCATCCCCTCATCACAATGTCAGACCTTGTAGATTTCTGGAATCGGACAAAATGCTTGCATTGACAAGACTGGATGAATGTGTTGGTATTTATATGGTGATGTGTGCGCTGGAAGTTTTAGTGTATACTAGTTACCGTGACAGACTCTTGTGTTGCTTGTAAATGTATTGTTATTGGTGTCTGTTGATTGATCTGTGTGTACCTGCCCGGGGACTGCAGATGGAAATGAGATAACAGCTAAATCTGGCATACATCAACTATTCTCTTCTTGAGATGAATGTTTTTTAACATTGTCCTTGACATGGTCCTTGTTCAGACTAATGATAATAATGTTTTTTCTAATACTGTCACCAGTGGGGAAAAAAACGTTATTTTGAGAAAGCACACCATCTATATAAACCTGTCCTCACCACAATGATTGAATGTGGTGCTAGATGTTTTTTTTCAATGTATTCATAAGTGATTTCTGGATATTGCTGTGTTTAAAGCAGAACCAAAAAACAACCGAGGGATAACTGTTCTCACCATAGAAGGTCAGGTAGCCAAAGAGAGCTGCCAGAAAGTACATGCTGTACATGACGAAGATGGAGATGTTGGACACCTTCTGCATCCTCTTCTGCGTTGGACTGAAATCAGAAAGATGAAAGTGTGAATGAGAATGCCACATGTTGCAATGACATGTTGTAAAATACTTGCAGGTTACAGAGGGGTGACTGACTTGCTGAGCTCGGTGTAGATGGGGAGGACCTCAGGGTGGCAAACAAAGGCGAAAGCCAAGATGGGAATGGTGTATGCCGTCTGTGAAGAACACATTAACACGTTACTTTCGATGATAAGCATTGCAACAGAGCCTGCCAAAATGAGTGTGGGAACTCTGCACACATTGACATAAGTGTCCTCAAAAACAATCCAGATAAGCAGGCTGTGTCTGCACCTCGGGTGCCTACCTGTGAGTTAATGTTGATCATGCGTGGAGAGCAATGGGAGTCATCGTCCTCGTGAACCAGACCATTGTTGTACTCGTGGACGTAGCTTGAGACATTCAGGTGTCCAGCAGTACTGTTGGCTGAGAAGTCATCGAATGGGCAGGGAAGCTGAAACTTCTTATAGATAACCTGCATAGGGATGCAAAAAAGGTATAAAGAAAGAAAAGGCATAAGCATGAAGGGATGTTTCAGAGTCAGTAAACAAGGGCTCTAAACAATCACTGCAAAGCTGAAAAAAAGATGTTTCACGTCAGATTAGTGGGATTCAGCCTCTAAGTACTTTACTTTTTACTCTCAACCTTTGATGTGTATTAAGCAGCTGATATTCGCCTTATCAAACATAACCACATACCACTAAATATAGAGACGAGGGTGGGAAAGTGAATAACATGTGTGCCAAAATGGCATGCCAGAACAAATAAGCCTCCTTGTGAAGAGTCACTGTGATGATGTGCCACTATGTGAGCTGGACCAACTTACAGCAGAGAGAAAAAACACCATACAGCTGAGAGAAAATCCACTGGTGTAGCCGAGGTAACCTGAAAATAAATAGGAAGAGACCGTCAATGTCACAGCTCCTGATCCATTTGGGCTTCATGTGTTGTTTGGGACTACAGTAAGCTGTATTAGTTACACAAGAACTTCACAAAGCGAACTGTTTCCGACTGTTCTATAAATGAGGCTTCTGCTAAAAATGCCCCATCAGAACGACCTCACAGCACTATGAGACCAGAAAGAGCATGTTGGTTAAATGTATTAATGAATAGCTCAGTTAAAGGGTGGGATCAACTCATGGATAATGATGTCTAATTGGGAACCTGCTGTTTCCACTGCCAGCGGTGGGATAAAGACACACACTAATTGCTTGACTTTAAGGTAACTGCTCCAACAAAATGTCATGATCAAACATAATTCTAATCCACAAGTCCTAAAGATAGATGTTTTGTAAAAATAATTTGGCAAACGTAAAATATGCATTGTAGTTCAATTTAAAAAGCTTTGAAAAGAGCTTAACTACTTCAAATGAATTAATCGAAGCTTAAGGATCTAAACGTGATAACAGGCTTCACAAAAAGCTTGAGCAAAGACAGACGGAGAGGCAGAGAAGCGCAAGGTCATTATTTACTAATAGTTTACGGTTAACATTAGAAGGCAGGAACTACCAACCAGGAACATTATGGAAGCCACAAAAAGAAAGAATGGACAAAACGTGATGCGTGAGAAACATAAAAACATGTTGCTAAGTCAAAATTGTGATCTTGGAAGTCTTTGTATCTCATCGTGTTCACTTACCAAGACTATTTTGTATTTTTATCATGTCTAACTGTTCATGTTTTTTTGCGGTTGGTTTTTCTTGGCAGAACTGGACATATATTCCATATAGGTCAAAGTGTTCCAGGAAAAGTTCCTGTGGCAAAAAGAACCACAAATGTTTCCCCTGCTTGCAGCGTGAAACAAGTCAGAGGCGCTCACATCATTTGCAATAGACTAATAGTTCTTTAGAATAGATACAAATGTCTAAACTAATTTGGGAAGCAGACATCCAACTATACTAGTTCTACTCACCAAGCTGTTTCATTAAAGCCAGGGGCAAGATGATACTGGCAGAGACCATGATGACCAGGTAGTTTCCATTCAAGTACCACAGACTGTTTGGAGAGAAATAGAGTTTATTTTGGTGAGCTCAATATTTTAAACAGTGGCACAGAGACACGGTTCACAGAGAGACGGAAGGAAAAAGGGTTTACATTGGAAAAAGTGATTAATGTTAAGAAATTGTTTTACACATTTATTAAAACTACTTTTTCTAAAATCACAGTCTGGGAGCAACACGTGGTTGTTAAAAATCTACTGGTCCAAATGGTTGAAGTGCTGCATTTTCACAGACCGACAGCAACCTGCTGGGAACATCGCTGGCCCACAGATTGTGGAAAAAACGTGTGTGCTCTCGACAGAAGTACCGGAGTAGACTGTTATGTAACTGAGGATTTATGAGACTGTTCACAGTTGCGGAAAAGAAAGACATTGTGGAGCCAAAACAACACAGCACAGGGGGGTGGGGGGCTGGTTGCCTTTATTGTATAGTACAGCTGAAAAAAGAGAGAGAGAGAGAGAGAGGGAGAGAGAGAGAGAGAGAGAGAGAGAGAGAGAGAGAGAGAGAGAGAGAGAGAGAGACATAAAGGGCCGAGGGTCAGATTCGAACTAGAAACAAAATACACAACAAACTAATTTGGCTGACAGCATCATTGTTATTATTATTATATTTTTGCCACGTTAATCGTGTAGTGAAAACTTAATATCGCGACAGCCCTATCCCACATCATAACACCCGGACATAGTTTCCACCTTAAAGGCATCTGTTATAGGCATACCAACAGTTTTGGAATCAATTATAAAAAACTTGTGGGGGTAGAATAACATATCCAATCTTAGCCCTGCTTCTCCTTCAAACACATTCGGGGATCAGGCTGCTGTATCATCATCGGCTATATGTGGGTACCACACACACTTCCTCTCTATAAAACGCCTCCTGCAAATGCCCTTCATAAAACATAACTCCTTCATACGGCTCCATGTCATTCTTTGTCAATATGTCACAGTGACCTAGTCTAATAATATACTGTATATAAAATAACATTCAGTCCTAAAGTAATTATTTATAGTGCACAAATGGTAAGTGGTTCTTTATTCTGTATAGTCATGTCCTTTTTATATTCCTTGTTAACCATAATTCTGATTCTTATTTTGATTCTGATAAGGACATTAACTAAAGTACTGCACCTAAATACAAAATTGAGGTACTTGTACTTAACTTGAGTATTTCCATGTTCTGCTACTTTATACTTCGATTCCAGAAATATATTGTACTATTTATTGCACCACATTTATTGTATAGCTTTAGTTACTTTGCAGATTCAGATCATTAATACACAATATAAATACACTGGCCAAATAGAAGTTGATGCATGATTGCAACTTAAGCTACCCAGCAGTAAATAAATGAATAAAAAGTATCCCATCCGTCCACTACTGCTTGTGTGTCTCTATCAGGAAAACAAATATATTCAGTAGCGGTGCAACATCTCAGTAGCTGTAGACCTGAGATGAGCCTTAGCAACAGGAAGCTAAGCTAGACAATGATTGTCAAACCATTAACGACCACTGTCTCCTAAATCCTGTATATAGAACCGTCTTTGTGTCCTACAGCCCCCTAAGCTCCTAATCCTGTTATTCTTAACCTTCTGAATGAGGCACAACCAGTCAGATCCGATGTCTGCCATCCACACAGCATACGGTGATCTATGCTCCTATAGCTCTCTCTTTCAAATTCAAATAGCTTTATTGGCATGCCCATAACGAAATACAGTGTCAACACAATGTATGAATATACAATATACAGACATCTATTCGTATACATTTTGAACATTGTACCAAACTCCAACAGCAGATTTAACAGCTTTTCTTTTACTTCCCCCAGTATGAGTTAGTAAAATGTGTATCCCTATTTGTGAATTTCTAGAAAAATTATTCCCAGGCAGGTTTAAACTTTGGGCACTGTGTTAGGAAGTCACTCTTCTTTTGGTGGCCATGTTCTCATAACTGTTTATATAAGTATACTGTGTTCCAATAAGTGAGGTATGATTGGGTTGATATTTTTGGGTTGTGTGTGTGTGTGTGTGTGTGTGTGTGTGTGTGTGTGTGTGTGTGTGTGTGTGTGTGTGTGTGTGTGTGTGGAGTCCTTTGAAAGCCGGGGGAGTCACAAGAATCACAGGTCATGTCCTCTTTGGATATTTGGCCAGTACGTCATTTTAGATAGATCAGGCTTCACATCCAGAGCTGCTCAGGGAAGGTCAACACTCAAGTCAATTTTCGAGATAAAAGTCCAGATAAGCAAATTGCAAGTCTTGCATTTGAACATTTTGCTATGAAAGATGTGTCGATACATAGCTGAGACTGAGTGTTTGCAATGCTGGGCTTTAATAACTAAGATGTGGAGTTATGAAAGGCCTAGCACTGTGTTATTTATCTGTGTAATCCTTCAATGATATGCGGTTGTGATATTATACATATATTACAGAATCATTTTAGCAGAAATATTAAATGTCGACTGATAAGTAAGAAAATCAGAGATTACTGATTTTGTTTTAACTTATTATATTTCACCTTTATTTGTTTTTTATTATTACTTTGGCCACAATTTTTAAATAACCAAATGTAGGGGATGTTATTGTAATGTGTATTCATGTTGAAAAAATCAACACAACAACATCATCGGCCGATAAATAATCTGTCTGTTATATTAGCATCAATAGATTTTGTGTCCGTCGGGCCCAAAGTCTTTATGGAGTCAAGTCTCAACAAGATACATGTAGCTCTGTGTGAATTCCTGCTACTTCCAAATATCTGACCTTCTCCTTGTGTGACCATGCAAACCCTCAGCCCCACCCTGTTCTCCTGACGCCACAAATGTGAACAGCGAGAGGTGCACCGAGTGTAAATGAACAGCGTGTGACTCGGTTGCTGAGAGCTAGCCCTCAGCTAACCTGTCCTTATGCTCGGCCTCGGAATTTGGCAACCATGTTTTACCACCTGCTGCTGTCATTTATGTGTGTGTGTGTGTGTGTGTGTGTGTGTGTGTGTGTGTGTGTGTGTGTGTGTGTGTGTGTGTGTGTGTGTGTGTGTGTGTGTGTGTGTGTGTGTGACACAGACAGAGAGCGACAGTCATAATACTTCATTTATCGATTTCGATTTTAGCCTCTGACCTTGAAATGAATACACACAAACACAGATGTAAGTATTAGTTTATCCCACTCCGAAATGCATCAATGATAAAGGTTAATGATGTGCGCTTCAGAATGCTTAAGTCAGAGTCTTCTAAAGGGCATGACATAAAAATGGAGAAACGCACTAAACCTCAACGACAGTGAGACAACAGAGAGACAGATCAGGCCACGTGCTTAGATGGATTTCTAGTGTAGAGGTTATGTCATGTATTGCGTTGAATGTAAGAGCCCTAAGAGGGCTGTCTGGATGTTTAACTCCAATATTTAAAACACACGGTTGAGGACTGCTAAAGTTGCCGTGATCCCTTTTGAGCACATGGTTTGTTTTTAGATTCAAACAGGCAGCTGGAATCCACTTCAGTCTACCGCAACCTTATGCAGAGTGTCTGTGTTTGCGGCAGGACTCTGATATGAACACTGCTTGCTTTCAATCTGACAGCACTGAGGGTTTAGGTTGTGTGTAGACATAACCGACAGATAGTACCCAACCGCCTGCAGCTCAACCAATTACAGGCTGCCATTCTCATCACACCCCCAAGCTGACTGAATCAATGAATGGTGCAAACTGAATATATTCGCTCTACACACAGTCTGCCAGGCCCCTTGACCCAGCACACAGTGTCTAAGCTGGACAGCAGGCAGCGGGGTCACGCGCCTTTCACTAGCAGCACAGAGATGTTGGTGTTGAAAAGCACTTAAGTGATAACACTCACTCGGAGTTGGGATCTGCCTTCAGGAAAGTTTGGATGACCAGCGGTAACTCAGACTTCACAATGTACAGGTAGCTGGACATAGCTGTAACAGACGAGACAGAGAAAATGTGAAAACATGCTTACTTGCAAATACGTTAGCATACTGAGCAAACAGACATCAGCTAAACCACGTCACACTATTTGTGAGTAAGTGACAGAGCAGTAGCTACTACTGAGGGCAGATTTGATTCAGTATATTTAAATATGCAACATTTAGGCTGACAAAAAAACGACAGAGTTGTATCTCTTTAAAACATTGCTTTTCCCATGTTGGGGGGAAAACCTACAGCTGAAACGATTGTCGATTAATCGTTTAACAGAGAATGAAATAGCAATTTTACTAGTTAATCGTTTTAGTAATTTTGTCTTTCGATCAATTATCAATTATTAATCAAGTAATTCAATCGATAATGCAAATAACTGTTAGTTGCAGAATTGATACTCAATAAAAAATTAAATTGAGCAAAAAAGTTGAACATTTAACTGTGTAAATAAAATATAAATAATCAAAATGCTGCTAAAAGATTATTGAACTGCATTGGGGTGGGGCTTGACCTCAATATTTCTAAAATTCTCGCCATGGCTTTGGAAAGTGAGTTACTGGCATCAACCTTAATCCAGGTGCAGTTATTGCACGTACTTGGGGCTGAACTATCTTTTGTGAAAACCCATGCATTCAGTCTATGAGTATTACAAATTGAAGCAATGTCAACCATTCTGCTGGATTAACCTAATGACAGTCTGATGTGTATCCACAAAGCTTTCAGAAAAAACCAGCCATATGCTGTTCTGTGAACTCTTGTAATAGCCAGCAGCACCGGGGACACAGCTGTTTACCAACACTTCTCCTGATCTTTACTGTCAATACATCCTCATATAACAGTTTAAAGGGATGTACAGCCATGGAGAATGTAGTTGTGTGTGTGTTTGGGAAAGGGGGATATAAACTCTAAGTATAATTCATGTTTTCTGCTACAGGGAGTTCACTGAACACATGAATCACTAAATGACATTAGCTCCTCACCTCCAATATTCTGCAGGGTGATTGCTATACCAGCGGCCATTTTTCCAGGAGTGCCAAAGGCCCTGTACCCCAGCTCTTCATAAGCTCGAATTCCTGTAAACAGATTACAAACCATATTATTTACTCAGTTATGTTTTCTGAGACGTCCCTCTGAGCAACACAATAAAATACAATACAAAAGAAAAAGTTGTACGTCAGTGATTGGTGGGGGAAGACCATTTGTAATTTTCACAGTTTTAAATGTTTGTCATATACAATTCATTCATTCATTTGAACATTTATATCAGTCTTAGCAAAGTTAAGCGGACTGGAAAACAAATTCCTAAAATATTATATATTCCTGAACATTCTGGCATGTAAACAACAATTTAATTGTAATTGGCAAATTAAAAAATTGTCATTAAATTTAAAATCATTTGCTAACTTTGCTGACTAAATGGTCCTTTAACCAGTTATCAGATGTCTTCGTCACTTTGGTTTGTTCTGGTATCCAGAAGCAGCAGAACTGTTGGACTTTCAAGTCTGCATATCATTTTGATAACATAACTCTACACTATAATATATACACTACTTCCTTACAAAAGGATGAGATATGACACAAGGCTTACCCACAATGCCAGAGGATTTGAGCAGCAAATGAATGGAGTAAGTTGACAAAGCTGCTACTGCAGTCAGAAGAAACCTGTGACACAATGCAGAATATCAGTTATATAACTATATTATACTTCTATATATATATATATATATATATATATCAACCTAATATATTACCAAATTATGCATTCCCACTGGGATTACAATCCTGGCTTTCCTCTTCCATTCATTTCCGTTTGCTTTACAAGCAACCATTTGCATTAAGTAGTGATGTATTGCACCTGTTCGTAGACATTACCACTAATGTGACAAGGTATTGTTTGATCTGACATTGTGTACTAATGAGAGGGAAACAAATATTTTAATAAGCAAAGAAGTTGAATTTCAGTGGTGGCTGATTTTGCACAACGTCACTGTCCTGCCATTGGATGACATTTTAAAGCTGATGCTGTTCATTACTTCAAAATGCTAATTGTGCAGTTTTATAGTGACACTAAAGCAACTATTCAGCATGAAACAAAACGAGGCATTCATGAAATAGTCTTTTTGTAATAGAATATAAATGCACTCCATTGACAGAAATCAACAGTCCTGAACATGAAAATGATATTTCCCACAACCCTTTTGTCTCTAAGAGTTACAGTGGTCCTCCTACAGAGTCAAGTCAGCACAGGGTTCTCAGGTTCTTAATGGGTCAGAGATTGATCCCAAATCCACTTCCTTTTTCAGACCTTTCCCAGCATTTCTGCACACTCTGTCTTTCTTGTAGCCACAACTGTAGTGAAGTCCTCCCCCTGGCTCTTGTCTGTATTTGCAGAGGGAGGGAGGCCGAGCCCTCAGATCCCCTAAACAGTCATTAGCAGCATTTCGACGGCTGTGTAAACTGTCCAACCTCCCTCAACTCAGAAACCTCTCAACGTCAACTCAACTCACAAACAGGCATTTATCTTATAATTCTGCTTTTGGTAAATATCACATGTAGTGTGATGCCTTGTGTAAATAAGCCTTCACGACTGCTCTATCTCTGTGTCTCACTGGAAATACGCTGGCGAGGAATGAGAATGTCTGTTCGTATCTCTGTTGGTGGATCAGGGGTTCAAACATCTACAGCTAACGAGTGTATGAACAAAGACGCATGAACACACAACACAATCAAAAACACACAGACTGCCACGGCTCCGATCGCCTCAGCCGGCGGATCGTTGGTGATGGCCTGCTGGAAGCGGATCATCGCCGCTCTCCACATCAGATGGCTCTCTGATCAGGCTGCAGATTCACCTTCTTTTAACGGTACAGACCCCAGCACTTGCCTAAAAGATTCCCAGTTAGTCAGCACTGCTAATCCACATTAACAAGGTGACTGCACAATAACAAACGGACAGACAGACTTCCACCGCCTTGTAGCAGCTGAAACTATTAACAGCACAACAGACTCGATCTTCATAACCCGGCGTCATATACACGCTATGGCTTCAGATCATTTGAGAATTGGCTTTTAAACACAGCGACACCCACAGAGAGGGATACAAAGCTCCCGCTCTGCATACACGTCTTTTGTCTGATCTTATATGTGTTTGTGCACACGCAACCACGCACGCACACACACACACACACACACACACACACACACACACACACACACACACACACACACACACACGCTCTCTCGTTAATAACCAGACTTCCTCATACCAAACCCCAACAAGGACAGCATAGAAAATAAGAAGTGATATGCAAATAAACACCTAACTTATCAACATCTACCACGCTTAACAGTAACCTATAATGCATGTTGTCTATCGCGATAATAATAGATGATAATAATGATTAACTACATCCTGATGTCATGCTGTTAATCATTCTGGAGGATTATTTCTTTTCACCTACATCTGATGACTCATTCAAACCTACAGTTTTTCCATAACTCAAAAGTCAATGTTTTGTGCAACAGTCGTGATGCATTACTGTGTGATGGCCTTAGATACAAGCTGTTTAGCAATTATTTCTTATGTTTAACTTTGATATGCAAGTGCTGTTTGTTATATGTATGTTTGACATAAGATGGCATCATATGAAAGACTGTTAACCTTCAGGCCGGTTGCTTCATGTTGCTTTGAAAACTCATGTAAATGCAACTTAAATGTCTCTTGCACCTACTGCTACATAGCAATGATTCAGTTACATGAAACCAGCCACCAAGCATATACAGTTGGAATCCCATTGAACCAATTACTTTCAGCTCCCTTCATCAGAGGAGCTACTCTCTGACAGCTCTAGCATTGAACTGACTTGCTTTTTTTCTATTCCGGTCCTTCTACTTGCTCTCTGCAGCTACACAAACACAGACTACAAGACAACCTAGGTTACGGTCTGACAGCAGAAGGAAGTAAATGAGCAATCCAGATGCCTCACACAGGGTCTGGACATTCAGTTATTCCGGGCTGTAGCCTTTCTGGGGTCTGTATGTGGCAACGAGGGCGGGGATGGGAGCCTGAGAAAAAGGGTATGAGTAGAGGTGTGCATATTACAGTAAATGATATGTTACAAGATGTCATGACAGGTACTAAATCACTCCTGTAGGTAACCAGCACCACTCCTGGCCCTTAACCGCACCATCACAGCAGCCTGCTCCTCAACTGTATCCTCTCAAGAAGTACATTAGAGAGTCTCAGGGCTCCATAGTCCTTTCAGCAAATAGTTTAAGTGCATTGTACAGACTCCACCATTTTGTAAATTGTCACAAATTGATATGAATATTTATTTACTCACAAGAAAAGGAGTATGCCAGTGTTGGCCATGGCATACGCCAATCCCAAGATTCCACTGCCCATAATAGCATTACCCAGGTTGAAGACAGACATGCCAAAAGAGGTCTTTCCTTCAAACTGAGGGGGGGGGGGGGGGGAAATAGCATACAATAAATGTCCAATAAGAAAAAAAACATAATGTTCTTTCTGTTGTTTTACGTCTGTAAACTTGACTTACATCTGTGAAGTGTGGAGGTTTCTTTCCATCTGCACTGGGCAAAAATTCCTGATTCTCCAGCGCTCCATCCGGATCATCAAATCTAGGGCACAAATGTATAACATGTTAATCGATGGTCTCCCTCTCTTTACCTCTGAAAACGGTTCACATATCTGCCGAAGACAATGCTTGGTTTTTTTGTATCATCATAAGCATGGAAACAAAAATGCAGTTGAACAACTCTTCATACAAGTCTCCACAGACATACCTGACTGTTTGAGTGCCATTGCTGTTTAAGGATCCAACCGATGAGGCGAGCAAGAAACAAGGTAAACATGCATTTAAAAAACGTGAACATTATGCAGGAAGCAAGTCATACTGTATGTCGCTCAACACATTCGACAAACTGGTTATAATTAAATGGAAACTCACAAGTCTTTTTTTTTGTTAGCTCAAAAGATAGTTAGTTAACTTCAAATAATCCAGGATGTGGTTTTCACACGAGTATAACTAATACAGAAAGACAAAAGTTATAAAAAAAGTGCTCGACACATGCTGTGTTATGATGCTATTAACAGGATATAAGTGACAACAGGCAGACATTCCTCTGTGTTTCAATTCAGGGAGAATACTCACAGATCCTCTTCTAGCATCGTCTTCATTGGCACACCCACGTCACATCCGAGGTCGTGACTTTTCCCATTGGATAAGATGTTCATCTCTGACTGAGAAGGTTCCATCTTCCAAGTTGTAACAGATTGTATACAGTACGTGTACAATGAAGATGTTGACTCAATATCTTGAATATCTGGGAAAGATAAAGAAAGGACATGAATCACACACACAGTACAGGCACGTCGGGCTTGTTTGTTAAAGAATGCATTATTCCATGAACTGACTGAAAATAAATTCTCAGTCAGCTTCTAACTACGGTCGACGGGGTCCTATGTTAGTACAAAGTTTTCTGCCAAAGTTCACAGGAAACATGAAAGATTTAGTATTTATTTTATTTTATCTCTGCTCTTCTTACTGGTTTGAAGTGGATAGGACTGGGTTGGAAAAAGCTGATGTCACATATGTCCGTGAGCCAATCAGGATGTAGCAGTATAGTGTGGGGTGGACTGCTTGCGTTTCAACACCCCTGTCAATCAAATATGATCAAATCAAACCCTTACAGGCGAGTGGATACGTTTTTGAGTGTTAAACTTAACCCTTGATATCTTGCATGTTTAATAGTGATTATTTAATGTTATAAAGAAATGCTTTTTTGTTTGCCTAATTGTAATTATTTACTATTAACTTTCGGCTCCAGCAGCAGCTGTTTTAGTTTACTGACGTTACTGTAAATTCTGCGATCAAAGGTATCATGAATCCTTATATGTCTGTACAACATCTGCGTCGCGATGACTCAGATCTATTGTTGACACAGTGTCACACACTTCCAACACCTGAGACCTGGACCACATTCTCTCACTCATTCAATTTGTTCAGCGAAACTTCTGCAATGCATATCCCCACATCAATGGTACGTAGCTGTAAATGATCACCGGCTGCGATAAAAAGCTGAAAAGTATGGCAAATTTGTTGTGCTTGCAGAACTCCTGTACCGAGCAAGGCAAACAAGTCCAGACCACAGGTCAAGGTCTGTTTGAGTTTTTGGGACTTTTGTTTGCTCTTGTCTTTTGTGCAGTAAATGTCACAAGTCTACATATTCACAGTGCTACTGTTCACATCCCACACATGACGTCTTTAAGCACAATGTGATGAAACAGAATGCTAAATCACTCACAACAACGGGCTTCGAATGACCGAGAATGTGTTTTGCGAAACAATTATTACCATAGTACTATAATCACACATTTCAACAGTATCATTCCTTAAGGAGCGTGGGGTTTTCTGTAACCACGGTTAGAGGAGAAAGGAGGTGTATTTGTCAACCGATTAATCGCTGGCAAGTTATAAATGGCAAGAGAAAAGTCCTCTGTGGGAAAATTCACATCTTGAGCTGCAATGATTAGTCGAGTAATCGAAAAAGCAATTGAAATGGCACAAAATGCAGTTTTCAGCCTCTCAAATATGGAGATATCCTGCTTTTCTATGTTTTATATCATATTAAACTGAATATCTTCTTTAGCTTTTGGACTGAAACTGCAATGGACATTTCCCACTATTTTCCCAGGGACATAAATGAATCCTCTTCACTACTTCACAGTGTGAACGCTGAGAGACAATAGTGTGTTGTTAGCTGCTTCCTCTGTGACAAATGTACAGCAGCTCAATTGTGTTCACAGTGTCCTCTCAGCCTGAAGATCACTATTACTGCCATTCACACCGTAAAGTTAAAGAGGGCCATTGATATTATGTCACTGCAGCTACAAAATAAATCAGAGCCCAATAAAGCAAAGTCACACTGCACAACACTTAACACAATAACCAGCTATACAGACCTCTCGATGAATGAATAATACATTTTTTTAAGAACAAAATCTGGAAACCAATCTTATTTAAACCTAAAATAATCTTCTAACCTCAGTGAGATCTTCCAGTGCCTTATCTAGTGAGTCATTTTATTTGCCCTAAGTTAACATGTTCTGTAATGTAGTCCTAAAAGCCCCGAATGTCAATACTTTCTGTTGCAATACTAAACTTAGATAATGATCATTTCCAGAGCGACAGAGGGGAAAAAAGTGCAAGTCATTTAGAAATTAAACTCATCACATTGTTTTATGTCTTGGATCATTAGTGATTAAGAGGTTGATTTTATCATCAAATCAAGAAATTGTCTGACTCTTCCGCCCTATAAATTACAAAGAAATGTGGCTGTTGTGGCCTCCAGGAGAATACAAATGCTTTTTTTGTGCATGAACAACCAGAAAACAGCAGATGAACCTGGAGCCACTACCATTTACAGTAAATGCAGTAGGAGGCTCATTATGGAGTCTCATGATGTTGCCATTTCTTCTCCCATATGATCACTGCTTTGTGCTGTATACACTTGTCGCCTGACAATACACCTTTAGACTGTGTATTGCGTCATAGCTGGCAAGACATTTCTTTCATTACGTGATGCCAATGAAGTTAATGTTTTCAGGTGTTTTTTATACTTTCAATATCCTGAATTTTACAAGCCAACAAGAAATACCTCGGTTTTGTCAATGCAGGGGTAATTAAAGACAGAGGGAGGATGAGCTGAGCTGCGATAGATGTGTATTTAGCAGAGGAAATCAAAGAAAATCCTAAATCTATCCAAGACCCTGAAGACACTTGACTTGGATCCGTTTGAAAAGTTCAAAATAATTCTTCTTTTTGCTTATAAAACTGTATTCATGAAGTGTCTGCATTTCTATTGGAAACGGATGTTTCTGTTCGACTGATATTTTAGTTGCTTTCAGTCAAAACAGGCCAAATATTTGAATTTCAGAAATTCCCTTGCTGCAAGGATAGAGAAGGACTTCTGTGTCTCTAATGGAAACAAGAATAACAGAACAGCGCACAAACACAATTATAAAATCATCACATAAGGAGCTTCCTGCAAAGAAATATTCTATTTGGTACTCAATATATGGAACATGGAAACAATGCTCAAATGGTACTTATCATTAACTCATTCCAATTAAATGCTAACATAAGCCAGGGAGTATTTTCCATTGGAAACTATTAGGTAAATCAGACACCCATAAAATAAAGCATTTCCAGGCGTTCTCTGGGCTTTTAAGAAGTGTGATAAAGACCTGTAAGACCACATCAATCTGTTTGTATTTCTCAGTAAAAGTCCAAATGCCACAACAGGAAGTCACAGGGAATCAGCAGCATTAATACAACAGGACTGAAACTCTGCAGAAACCTCTGCACAGAAGTCTGAGATCAGGTAGCTGTACGCAAAATTAGTTATTTAAGAAGAAACGTTGCTGCTTGTATTGCTGCTCTGTAATTATATCTAAAAAAAGGCAGGCTGGACTGCTTAGCCATATGTGTGCCTATAAACCGTGTCCCTCAAGACGATCTAAGACGGCTCGTACGAGACTCGAAGGATGTGGTTGTGTTGCTAGCGATGCTGAAACTAGGAATACTGTTATCAAAGGATGAGATTATTCTATTTGTATAATGGATACATCAAAAAGAAAACAAAAGCTTGATGCAACAGTATAAATATTGATGTTTCAAACTAAATATGTGTGTAGGTATGATGCTCCATATGAGAAACTGCACAGACTATCCTCTTCTACACCAGGATCACCTTACACTCCTACGCTCTGCTACAGCCCATAGTCAGTTGTTTTATGTAATAAATGAGTCCTAAAGGAGCATAAGAGCAAAATGTCCCATTCTGAGTTACTAGACAGGTGACATTTGAAATGTTTGAACAGGTGGGAGGGTGAATAGTGATTAGATGTTACACTTGTACGTCTGCTCAACGTTAATGTGAGAGGAATGGTTATTTATAAATCATTTTACTCTTAAAAAGACCCACAACTATATTCCATTTCTTCTTGTGTGGAAATAAAACAGGGCAGGCACGGGATAAGTGGGGGGCAGTGGGTGAGCACATGTAAATGAGCAGATGACCATGTGGTGGTGTAGGAACAGGCACGAGGTTCAGCCAGCAGCGCCTGGCAGCACCAGCTCATCTCAGCCACGTGCCTTCTGGGGACAGAGGCCCACATGCTCATGTCCTGCGATATCGGCCAGCACCTGAATCACATATGTTACTCTGTGGCAAAGCAGGCTTAAGAGATTGCTTTTATTATGGTCCATTGCTCATGAACTACAACCCTTTAAATGCTCCAAATAACTTTAACTTATGGAGGTACTGATTTTCTTTCCTGTTGCTAATACATTTGCTATTTTTATGTCCTTTCTGAGGAGGAAATAAACTTGCGTAAAGCAGGAGTTGACATAACACGATTCTTATATGCAATTCATTATACAGTTCAAAATAATTCAGAAAGATAAATCAATACACTAATTAAGAAAAGAATGCTTTGATTCACAACTCAGTACAGGAACTATACCATACAAATTGAAATAACAGTATCAAATAGTTATACGTCATATATCAACCAAAATCAATCAATCTGCCTTAATATTCAGAACATAGCAAATTTACCTTGGGCCACCACAATTAATACCTTCATCATCAAATGCACAATGTTAAACAATACACACAACAAAAGATGAAAAGATGAAATTCATGCTAACAAAGACATTACCTTTTGTGCGTCACTTCCTACATCGGTATTACGTAAAGCAGTGTGACGCATGACATAACACACACACACACGTGCACACACACACACACACACACAAATGATTAAACTAGATAACAAGCCAGCTCTTGTCAAGTCACTGATGCTTTTTCAGGTGAGCAAAGGTTCCCCTGCCTTTTGAACACAAGTGTTTATCAGAAACCAAAACGTAATTTATCCTCAATCATATTTGACGTACCCGTTTGGTGAAACCTTTATGTTTCAACAGTTTGATATGTGAGAAAATGTTCTGACAGGGACAAAAGAAAAAGGTAGTCCTATACAGTATACTGCAGTATGAGTAACTGTTTGCCTTCATACAGATCTCAGCCCACTCACCTCTTCATGACTCCTTCTCACACACTGACTGAAAGACTGAATCAGAAGCAGCACTACTACACTGTAAATAGGCAGTCAAGATATTTTTTTATACATCATTTTACAAGCAGCCAACAAAATCTGCATTTATCCAAAGCTTTAGCTGAGAATATTAAACTCAGCTGTCATTTAAATGAGCCCGATAATCCTCCTATGTTATGTTAAACTAGGTAACATGCACCCTGGTGGCAGGTGGACCACTAAAATGTGTTTTTTTTTAATAAAAAACAAAAAAAGTGCATGAAATTTGTTTTATTTTCATTATAGGGAGTGAGTAATGTGTAAAAATAGCAAACTCATGCATCCATGAGCACTACGGATGCATGTATGAGGGTGACTACTGACACATCGTGTTTAGAATACAGGAGGTGGACACAGACACAGAAACACGTGTGCAATGTAGTGCAATCGAATGCAATGACCATGGAATAAATGTTGCCTTTGTGAATCATGTAATGTAAATGTTTTGAGGCTGCATCTGCAGGCTGGTAATTACACTGGACAGCATCATTTTAAAAAGGTGTTCTATGTATTTTGTTCATCCCCTGTTGAGAGTAGAAAGTAGAGAGGAAGTAGCTCTGGCCGATAATGCCATTATGTTCTGGTGTCTGCAGATTCTACAATGAAGATGAGGGGCAATGTGTTATAGCGGATGGGAATGATAGCCATAACGAGAAAGTTTACAGAAAGGTATTTTTCCATTGATTACGTATACACGTTGTCCAGCTGAAGGGCAGTTTTCTAAGAAAAACCTTGCTGGCAGCAGGAGGTCCAGGGTAATTATACTCCAGGTAGACATTTCAGGCACACTTACACTTGAGCACACGTCCACTGTATTTATAGATTTAGACTGCAGATGTTATACAAATTATACCTATTTTGATATCTAAGGGTACTAATTGCACAACAACATATGTTGTAGATTACAGTCAAGTTCTAGACTGACAAGTTTTTGTCAGCAAAGCCTCTGTATTTACGTATTTCCAAAAGAAACACATCACATGAGAGATGTTGATGGCGGTCAAGTGTGACTTTAGAACCAGTTTGCATCTACTAATAGGCCCTGTAAACCAAGCCAGTATCATAATATAGCCCATACTCATTTCTGGTGTGTTCAGATGACAGTTTTGATAATAATGTCCCCTACTCTCACTGCTCTAGCATTGTTTTGATGTCAGGAAGCAGCTGTTTTCACTGAAGAACCTCTGATAAACACACTGTATGCTACCTGCTCAGTACCATCAGCAGTCAGACAAAGTTAGCGCTAGATGGTTAACAGAGAGCATTCAGCAGGTAAAGAGCCAGGTATTTGTCTCAGGTGGAGACAGAGCTACAAGGAATAGTGAATATTGTACTTGTATTTGCCAGGTGGATACAAGCACGACTCTAAATGAACGTTGCTCTATATCTGCTGATTGTTGCAACTGTTAGCTTACAAGTTTGCCATATGAACGAACAACCATACAATATGTTAGTGTTACTGACCGAAAATATTTAAGGTGAGTTATGTATTTGTATTATTTATGTATTTTGTATTGTTCTAGGGTTTTACCAGGTCAAGAGATTTTAATACTTTAGCTTTCAATCCAAAACGGGTTAATTGGTTTTTATAAAACGGACATGTCAAATCAAGCAATCTGATTGGTTCTTAGCCGTGATATAATGAGCGTATATCACAGGTAGAATTGTAGTTACTTTTCACAACAAGTCAGTATCCCTCCGCGTCTGAGAAAAAGCTACAACCGTTACAGCTGTTAAATTACGTCCGTTAAGAAACAAACTTACAAAGCTTTACTATGTAAATAAGAACAGAGTTCCATTCGTTCGGTTGCTTTTATTATAAATAATATCAGCGTGAAATGACAATAATCAAACACGTACTATACAGGCTGAAACACAGACGTGTTTACAGTTCAATCTGGTTCCGAGTTCTGGTCGTGCATGCGCCAATACAAGGGACCGTCCATTTATGAAATCCGTATAATACAATGTTCTCTACTCTGGAGGAGTGGATTGATCAGTGCCTATCTCCAGAGAAAAAAGCCCCTAAAAGACGACATGCAGAGCTACGTGAAGAGCAGGTAGACCAAATGGGAAAAAAACGAAACGAACAGAACACCGCGCTAGCTGTTAGCGCGCTAGCTGTTAGCACGCTAGCTGTTAGCACTATGTTTTGTGCAGAAAGCAACGGAGGGACTATTTTATTTTGAACATCATTATTTAATAATAAAAACTATTTAAATTGGAGTGTGTATTTTTCTTTCATATTGCCCCACTTGGTAACCGTTTTATAAAAGCAATAGCTCACTTCAGACCGTGATATATACTCATTATATCACAGTTAAGGGGGTTGTCGGCCCGACGCGAAGACCACGCCCCTTAACTGTGATATAATGAGCATATACCACGGCCTGTCGTGAGCTATTGCTTAAACATAAGCCGGTTTGTACATATATTGGATAACTGTTGACATTGAGTCTTTAAATCATAAATAACATATGGCTCTTGGTGGATTTTTTTAACAGCATATATTGACTTGAGAGTATACATTTTGGCACCGATTGCTCCAGAGGGAACACACCCATGGGGGTGTTAGTGCCTTTTCCTACCCATTAAGCTACAGAACACCACAAAGCATGCACGACGCTCTTTGAACGGACTGAGAGCCACAAGATAAACAAATTCTAATTTGAACTTTCTCCTAAGAAGATGAACAAAACATAGGCTGTTAGGGAGATGACCAAAAAGACGATCTTTAAGATCAAAGGGGTGGTGGTTGTCTTAGTGGTTAGGCTTCCAAAAAGAACACTGGAAGGTTGAGAGTTCAATAAATGCCACCAGTGTTCCCCGGAGAACGGCACTTAATCCCAAATTGCTTCAGAGGGACTGTCCCTGTATTTAGTTCACTGTAAATCTGCTAAATGACAAATTAAATGAAAGGAAATAATTCATTGAATAAATATATGCAATGTATCCATGTCAATACACAACATTAACAAAGGACTTTCCAATGACTTAAATATAAATAGACAGCAGCATATGATATAGTCAAATTCAGATCCACAGATTACAAGCCCCATGACAAAGATAATAATAACCCCTGCAGTGTGTGACACTTAACACTTGGGCTGACTCAAATGCTGATATTCTCAGGTCTTGTCAGTGTGACAGGAGAGCACAGCTGTAAGCTTCCCGCATGGATAAAACATTGGCCTCCACATGTCGCGCACCTGTCCAGCTCCTCCTCAAACTCTCAGCCATTTTGATAACTGCACACGCTGGGGTCGCTGACCGTAGGCGAGCTTATCTACCCATTCTCCACTGTGATGAACCCGACATGAAAACCCATATAGGGTGTTGGTGTTTAGATAGGGGCCAAAGTCAGAAACATACCCCCTCACTTAGGTCACCTTAAATACACAGACAGAAAATGTTCTGTATCCCAGAATCTTTTATAAAGTTTTTTCAGTCTTAATACTGTCGGTATTTCAAAAATATTTTTCTAATTGAACTCTAACTCAAAATGCCTCACACTTGGAAAGTTACATGTCTTCACTAGAGGACCACTCATAACCTGCATTCAAGCAACTGGGGGTTAAGTGTCTTGTTTCACGCTATTTTAACAGTTGTTTCACAGGAATATACACATTTCCACACCCACCACTTTCCAAGTAGTAACCTGCACACCAAGCACGTAAGCTTTTCCAACCTTCAGCATGTTAACAGGACACATGAAGCTGTTCAGAAAATAACTGCAGCATTCACTGCCTGGTTATCTGTAACTGTAACTTAGAGTAACTTTTAATAAAATATGAAATAAAAAGAAGAAGAAACTGAAGCACCCTGAGCCCTACTAGGTCTGAAATGTCTAAACTTGAAGTATTATTGATCAATAGCCATAACAATATCCTAATCCTAAAAGTGACATCGACCAAAATTACCCAATTATTTAAAGTTGTCTATCACACAAAGAAAGTGAGGAAATCCTTAAAGTTGAAAAGCTGGCACTATGGTATGTTTGGAATTTCTGCTTGTAAAAATGACGATTAATTAATTCAAAATAGATTACAGATGTTCTGTCGATTAACTTATTGTTTCACCTCCAAAACTAAATATGCACTTCATTTCATGTTGTTATTTGAAATACTATTCGACATGAAAAACTAGACATTCAAATCACTGGCACACATTCATGATATGAACACTGCTCAAAGAAAACCACAGAAGATCTAGATCACAAATGATCTTCCTCTCCCATACTCATGAAGAGAACCCTAATTTTTCTTCTAAGCCATTGTTGACAGGCACACAATAATAACACAATTAGCTTCAGTCAGTAAAGAGTGATCAGCATTCACTTCCTTCACAGGGCGCTCTTCCTCCACATGGGTATATTTAGCAGGCAATAACAAAGGCAAATTGCTTTAAAAGGCTGCTACTGGTTGTTAAAACTACTGATGTCTATATTACTCATGTCCTGACGCAGACTGTGTGGTGGCCTATTGTCCAGAACGGCTATCAGTTTGGTTCGGATATGTGAGGAGGAAAAGGAAATAGTCTTAGTTCGTTTTACTCGATGCCATGTGGCTTGGATACCACCAACACATCATGGAGTCGGCTGAGTTAACTGCAGGAAAGGGGATTTTTTTTTTTTTTAAATGCCCGAAGACCAAATGACCATAAACTACCAAGCAACCCCCCCACGCATATCAACTGTAGTCTGAAGATTTGCGCAACACTTTCACCTAACAAAAGTAATATCTGCCTGTGAGTCACACATTGACCAAGTATCCAACTCATACAGCTGTTTGTTTTACCTGTTGCAAGGCGACCCCAACTTACAGGCTGATCCGACATCTGTGCTATTAGAGACAGATTCAAAATACAAAACGAGTGCAGAGACAATAAATGGACAATCTGTCACTAACTCCTTCGGGCACATGGTCCTGACATCTGGATTTGGGGCTCACTGCAGGAGGGCCAAACATACTATTATTTATTTTATTTACTTTACTTTACTTTCTTTACTACCCAATGGGTAACAAAGCCGTATGCCCTGTATTGTGTGCCATGTGACCATTTGCCTACCATTTGCTACACTTTCATATTATCTGTTTTCATTCTTCTTCCCCTGGGCTACACCATAGCCTATGTGTGATTGGGAGGAAGAAATACTATAGCCAATGTTTTAAAATACTACTTCAAAAGCCGTTTCTATGAAACATAAGCATCATGCCAAACACAGTGGCATCATCTCTGCAAGCGAAAAATAAATTCAGATTTTTTTTCTGTCTTACCAAATGTTCTTGTCACGAAGCCTTGAAGTTAATTCCTGTGATGAGTGAGAATAAATGGGATGGACAAAGTCTCTTTCTCTTTGCGTCTTTTTTTTGTCTTTCTTCTTCTCAGTGAAGGTGGTAGTATCTACATTCGTGGGTTTTTTAACGCACGTTTGGATCGTCGCTCTTTAAGTCAGAGGCTACAAAATGCGCTTTAAGAAATGGTCGGCATTGTAAAACCCTCGGAAGCTCAACTTGAGGGGGTCGCATTAGGTCCGCCTTCTTTGTAAATCCCCCTATAGCTGTGCTGTTCGCTGTCGGTTTTCACCACTTGGTTTCCTTGTAATCACCTACAACGATGAGAGAGCTACAGAGATACAAAGACTATCAGAGACTGGTTAGTCTTTGGCATGAAGGAATTGCGCATAAATGGCACTATAGATAGTTTGGCATTACGCACAACGCCGCGAGAATATGGTGCGTAAATCAAATCTATCATATATGGAGAGGGTGTGGGTCACACGTTTGTCTGTCGAAACAAACATTTATAAAAAATAAAAATAAATAAATACAACAAACGCATTTTCTTTCTCTGTCCCATTCTCTCACACGCCATAGTACATCAGTATATTCCCTAGAGTGATGGTGTGATATCACTATGTCCCTTTCGTGGAATCTTCAACTTCTACCCTCTCTATCTCTGTTATATCTGATCCAGCAGCTCCCAGCACGGAGCAGACTGGGATTTGGCACCTCTAAAGAGTCTGGAATGTGGAGAGTTTCCCCTGCTCACTCATGAGAGAACAAAAGCTAGGCACTTAATGCAGAGGTGAGGAGGTCATCCTTTGCCTCTGGCAGATAAATACATGAATTCACTAATTGATTTTAATTGCATAGTTTCACAGCCAGCTTAACCAAAGTCTGTATCTGTATTTTGAGAAAGATAAAGGCAGAAGACAGTTATGGCATGGGGCAGATGTGAGTCAACAAGTTGGGGATATCTACAACGGAAATGTCATCAGTATTTAACTGACCTCATGTAGACATTAGAGTAGAATAGGAATGTATTGTCCAGCAGCGTGGAAAAGTGTCTTTAGTTCACCAAAACATAAGTAACACAAGAACATGTAATAAATACATTTAAAAAATAAAATAAACTACCGTGGAGCAAGATTTGCAGTTAAGACTAGATCAGTATATAGTGTACATACACAAAACATGGACACTTCATCACTTAAAGCAGGGGTGTCAAACTCATTGTAGTTCAGGGGCCACATGCAGCACAATTTGATCTCAAGTGGGCCGGACCAGTAAAATCATGTCATAATAATCTATAAATAACGACAACTCCAAATGTTTTCCTTCGTTTATAATTCTGAAAATGTTCAAACTTAATCTTTTTACTAAACATTATGAACAACCTGAAATGTCTTAAGAACAAAAGGTGCAATTTCAACAATAGTATTAGTTTATTATTTACACATGTGTGTTACAACTTACAGATCACAGTGTATGTACAAAGGCTTTTACTTTATGATCAAAACAACTCATTTTTACCGCGGGCCGGATTGGACCCTCTGGCGGGCCGGTTTTGCATGCTTGACACGCCTGACTTAAAGTCTCCATTACAAGTTCACCAAGAAGCCACTAAGCAGAAGATCTCGTGTCTACTTTCATTAGATTGAATGAGTGGCCCTTCTAGCGCCCCCTAGAGGCCATGTTGGCTTGATAATGTTTGAGGATTCTGTTAAACAGTTTCAATTATTCTAAGCCTCCATCCACTGGGTCATGCACGCAGTGTAGTTCAGAGGGGTCTGATGTTTACAGAGAGTGACACTACTCTCGATGATACCCTCTTTATCTGACGGACAGACGGAGACACAAATGATGGCTTGACATTGGAGGCAATGTAAGAATACCAATAATAAAAGGGACAGTTCACCCCAAAATCAACACTACATATGTTTCCTCTCACCTGTAGCGATCCAGATTGTTTTCGTGGAGATGTCTGTATTTTCTGAGGAAAAATATGTATTTTTTATTTTAACTAAACTATTGAGCCTTCTAAGTCAATAACAACTCCCACCAGTTATTGAGGGGAAAGTAATACCCCATGACCCCAACTGTACCGTGATGTTTAGCCGCATGTCATCATTCCGTCGCTGGCTCTCATGGTGGTGTCCAGATAATGATGTGGGCTTCGTAGACAATTGGCGGACTTTCTGGGGAAGACCTGATCTGATTAGGAGTGACGGCATCCATCCTACTTTGGATGGAGCAGATCTCATATCCAATAATATTACAAAGTTTATTAGTGGACCTAATCCATGACAACCCAGAGTTGAGACCAGGTGAAAGAGTTGCAGTCTTACACACTTCTCTGTGCTTCTCTCCGGGCAGTAACCCACTCAAATAGTGACTGTGTCTGCCCCATGACCACTGAAACTAATCAAGTCTATGGTTAACAGAAGAGGAGTTATACATGAAAACCTAATTAAAATAAACACCACCGCTGCAAAAGTGCAATTAAATCGAAAAATTAAATGTGGGCTCTTAAACATCAGATCTTTATCAACGAAAGCTGGATCGGTAAATAATTTAATATCAGATAATAAGATTGATTTATTTTGTCTCACTGAAACCTGGCTGAGACATGAACAATATGTCAGTCTAAATTAATCCACTCCTCCTCGTCATATTAATACTCACATGCCTCGAGGCCGAGGAGGTGGAGTTGCGGCCATATTTGACTCAAACCTCTTGATCAATCCTAAGCCTAAACTAAACTATAACTCTTTTGAAAGCCTTGTTCTTACGCTCTCAAACGCAACATGGAAAACAATAAAGCCAGTTGTATTTGTTACTGTGTACCGCCCTCCTGGTCCGTATTCTGAATTTCTATCTGAATTCTCAGAATTTTATCAAATTTAGTCCTTAAAACAGATAAAGTAATTATTGTAGGTGACTTTAATATTCATGTGGATGTTGATTAAGTATTATTAGTTTCATTTGTCAATATTTAATACTTTCTATTTATTTTTCTGTTATTTGATATTTGACAAAATAATGTTAATATTTGTTTTGTGTTGTACATAAAGACCCACTTGGTCGAGGCAGTCGGTGCGGCTTGAGGTTTTTCCTCGCCACAGTCGCACTACTTGTTCATGGGGGAAGGTAATGTTGGGTCTCAGTACATTACAGAGTACGGTCTAGGCCTGCTGTTCATGAAAAGGGTCTTCTGTTATGATTTAATATAAATACATGTGGACTTGACTTGATATATGTCTATGTTGTTTGCATCAAGATACTTAGAATATATATTCAAAGGTATTCAGTGTTCTTAAACAATCTGGCTTTTCCAACCATTGCTGCTTATTTCTTTTTTCAGGAAATTGGAAGCTTAGCTCTGTGACTTGAATGTAATGGTAATTCGTGAGAGGCACAAACTGGGGCCAGAGGCAGCACAGCACTACGACACACTTTTGAATATACTATGTTCAGTTTCTTATTCTTTTTGCACGGTTGGGTTTTGAAGGTGTGGTGTTTGGCAGCCAGTCTGCAGAGAACAGATACAGAGTGTTCACAGAAGAGAACATGTTATTAAACTCGACTCTGACTCACTCTGAACCATAGGGCTTTCCTGGAGCGGTCTGATGAGATCCCATGTGGTATTGGAATAACATAACTTTTGCCTTCTGTACATTATAAATGACATTTAGTGGAATCAGTTGGTCATATCAAAATGTTGATCATGTTGCACTGAACTCCTGCCTCCCACACCTCAGCCCACATCTGCTTAAGCAATGAGCAGACCTCTTGCCTAGTTCTTTAATACATTTTACAGTATATTTAGTATAATTATGGTCTCTCTCACACACACTCACACTATCAGAATAAAGCAGAAATGCTTCATTTTTTTATAAATACGAACGCCCATCCATTGTGAGAGTGATATAGCTCATCTTTCTTAAGCTGCAATATGTTTCTGAGAAAGCAGGGTGGGAATATAACAGCAGAGTGTCTACCTCAGACCACAGGAGTTAGGCTGTATTGCTACAATATGTTTATGTAACAGAGGTAGAGGTGAGGTTCAGAACATTTCTCCCCGAGAGGTGAAAGTATCAAAGGATGAGGCACCATGAGGTCCATGAAATAACCCAAGGGATATAGTGTATTATGTTCCATTGTGTTTGTGTAAGGACTGCCAGACCGGTGAACTGACCACCTCTTTGTGTGGACCAACAATATCATTTGCAATATGATTTACAGGCACTGCTACGGATCAGTTTAACAATGGAAAGTATATGCAGTATCTAGTAAATAACAGCCTTTCATTTTCCATTTACAGGATGGTTTTCTTTTCTCCGTCTCTACGAAATAAAGACCTTGAACTCAAGAGGGCAATGATCTCTTTTAAACAAAGGATACATGGGAGCAACAAAAACGGATTGTTTTCTTCAATTTACTAAGGAGTAGTTAAGGTGGATGAGGAAATCTTCAAACTGAGACACATTAAAGATAAGTTACAGGCAAATATAAGAGTAAAAAATGACAGGGAAGGGACTGGCAGTTTAACATGGTAATCATGGAATCTGGATTTGTATTTTTGTCACTGGGGAAATATATCTTTGGTGTCCCCTTCAAAGTAAGATTAGAGTGCAAGGTTAACAACCGATTTAGAGGAGCGGGAAAACATTTGGTGTCCTGCTGAACCTCAGCAGGGTGAAGGCCAGTCGAGCACATGGCTTTAAGCCTGTGTCCTCTAGTGGAAGGACAGTCTCACTACAACACTAACATTTACTAGTTGCACAGAAGACATGCTTACAGCTAACTTTTAAATAGTTAAAAATCATGAACACTGCACTGCACATTTAACTTTACTGTCTAATCTAATAAAAATCACTAAATGCAGTTTTATTATCAGGGATATGTTCAACAAAATTCAGGACATGAAGTACTGCCAATTCTGCAGCACATCCTCACAATACAAGTAGTTCGATTAAGAACATTGTTCTCTACTTAAAGTGAAATGTTATACAGCAGTGTAACATTTAAATAAATAATAAAATATCTCTCTATCTATATCGATTGATCGATATATAGAGAAGACGGGTTGTCGATGTAGAATGCACACAATCGACTGGAGTCATTACTTATATTTTGTTTTTACAAATTATGAAAGTATATTAAAAAAATATATAAATATAAATAAATAAATGTATAAAATATATATACAATTAATATATTATATATATATATATAATATATAACAAAACACTATACTATGGGTGATAAAATACAATTAAGTCCATCATTAATCACGTGTCATTTATTTTCTGTACAGACAGAATTTTTGTAGAAACTGTACAATCTTTTTAACATGCCAAGACAAAAAAAAAAGGAAGAAATATGTAAACAGGAGAAGTAAATTTACTTTGCTTATGTACAATTTTATAAATTATATAATCCCCATCTTAAAACACCTACATTACAGATTTGTTCCATGGTAAGGTTTTTACTACTTTGACAAAAAGGCATCATACATGGGGTGAAATCATTAAAGGGAGAAGACTTCTCTTTTGCTTCCAGGATAATTCACTTGTCATTGTTGATGCAGACATGGTGGAGGTCCGCCTCAAAAAGAAGCAAATGATCTGCAGGCCGTGACGATCAATCACTTGAGATTTAGACTAACGACTCATTCCAATTCAGTGAATCGAGCAAACATGGCTTTGCGGACTGCGTCTTTGTACGTGTCTGAAGCAGAGAGGCTATAGTTGCTGCCTTTAGTGCCAAGTCCAGCTCCTTTTGTTCTCAACTGTGCCTGTGGAGGAAAAGCACAAACTTAAGCACCTTGTAGAGACATATAGTTATCGATGCTGATGGGTACTTGAGTCAGACACCACCAGGTAATCGTTGTGAATACCTCAATTGGTGTAGTGATGCCCTGCTGGTTACGACCGAGACCTTTCCCCTCCTTCCATCCCATGGCCTGCAGCATTTTGTTCCCAATATTGTCACTGTTGAGGCCGTCTTTAGTGGGCTGTTCATAGTTACTGCACAGTGGAAAAGGGACATTTTAATGATTTAAACATCAATAACAAAACTCTGGACACTGCAGGGACTGGAAAACAGTATTTTACACAAATCAGCCATTTAACAGAATGAAATTGCTTACATGACTGGTGCTGGTTGACTAAACTTCTTCTTTTTAGGCGCTGGGGGTTCAGGGATTCCATATTTTTCTCTCCTCTCAGCTGCACGGTCTCTATATTTCAGCTATTCGCCAGAAGGACAAAAAACATTCAGAAATGTAAAATGCAGTCACTTTAAGAACCACTCACGAGCAGCTGGGGGATTTTGTTTTGAGACAAACCTCTGTTTCTTTTCTCTCCAACTCTTCCAGCTCTGCTTCTGTCATTTTGGATCTTTGGAAAATCTCCATGTTTTTCTAGAAAAGATAAGATGAATACCTCAATGAACTAATGCTCTTATGGTTTTCTTGACAGACACTTAGTCCTGAAGACACTGTGTGATGTTACCTTGTGGAGGTCAGAGAGCTGCTGATGTCGAACTAGACTCTCTTTGTTGGGAAACTGTCTCCTACACAGTAGACAAGCCAACTTGGTCCAGTCTGTCATCTTGTCCTGTCCTCCTTCTCCACCATCAGGGTCTGGTAGCCCCTCCTCAGGGTCACTGTCTCCACTGTAGGCTGCCACAAGGCCACACTAACCACACCATGGAAAGACAGAAGGTGGGTGTCAATGTTATTAACATTATTAACATATGTAGTAGTAGTAGTAGTAGTAGTAGTAGTAGTAGTAGTAGTAGTAGTTGTAGTTAGTAGTAGTAGTATAGAAAACACTCACCTTGGAAGTGTTGACTGAGCTGGGTGGTGGCTCCTCCTCCGGGCCCCTAAACACCTCAGGCATTAATCTGTCTAGACTTCCTGCCTGCTACAAAAACAAAATACACATAAAATCAATAAATCTATTTATGGAAAAAAAAAAAAAAAGTCTAAATCTTAAATTGCAGAACTTTGTCAGATATTTAATCCCGCTGGATTACCTTCTTCTCAAACAGTATGAAGCCAGCATCAGCAGCTGCTGCCTCCTTCCTCTCTTCTTGACTAATGGGCTGAAAGCCACCCCTGAAGTTGTCTTTGTGCTTGTTCAGACTTTTAGCCCACCGTTCCATATCTTTAGCAATCTGAAAGAATCAATTTGAGCGTCAATGTTCAAAGTCTAAAAATGAAAAATATTGAGAAATGGCTACATAGAAGGTGAATAAGCCACATGCATAACAGACACTATGTGCTGATGCAGAATGTACATCTATACCTGCTGAGCAGTCTTGCTTTTGGGCTTTTCCTTTTTCTCCTTGCCCTCTTTCGATTCTTTGCTGCCTGACGCGTTATCATTTAGTCCAGCATTTGCGTCGGCGGGAACGTATGTTTGCTTCTCACTGTCCCAGTACAGATACTGCTGGGTCTGAGAGTTGTAGTAATACTGAAAACAGATAAACACCAATGTAAATAATCAAAACAATATGAACTCCTGGGATTCTCAACAACATGACAGAAAACCAAGTGACTCACACATGGTGTGTGTGTGCGCTACTTACATGAGTGTTTGGGTCATAGTAGAGGCCAGTTTGAGGGTCATAATAGTAGCCAGAGGACTCATCATACTGATAGGTGGACGTGTCAGGAGCTGTCAATTGTAAAACATAACATTATTAACAACTAATGTAGAAAACTGGAGAATTTGGAGAAGTTTTCATGCATTTAGAAAATAAATACCATTTAAGTTACTAATATAACTGAATTATTTCACTAGACTTCCCCACAAAGGTCACATTAAAACACCTTTTGATCTCATGAGTTTTAAGCAAATTGCAAATGAGCTTTAGTGGTAACGGAAAGTTATCTCAGGTGCTGTTGGATTGTGCACATACTAAGTCAGTCTATCAAAGACTAGTCGTGGCTGTCTGGTTTGTAAATGTAGCTCTTTGAATCAGTTTGATATTCACCAAATGTTTTATTTGGGAATGGCATCCCTCTCTTAAACTACAAATAGAACCATAATATCTGTACATGACAGTGACCTCAAGGAGTTTCTCTTCATGCACATCAACAGGACAGGATCGAGTGTGTGCTCATACCAGTGCTGGCGTCAGCCGTCTGTCCTGCTAATGTAACAGTGGCAGCAGCCACAAGGCCAACGGGCCCATACGCAGCGTCAACGCCTGAAAGACGTCCCTTGTGGGCGTTTGCCTCCAAATGCTGGGCAAATGCCTGAAATGAATATCATGGTTATTTGGAGATTGCATTTTAATTATAGTACTATAATGTCATTACAGAATTGACAACAATGTGCATGTTACCTGAACAGCTGGCTGCGAAATGATATGGGGTTGATAGACCTGTGCACCCTGTGCGATTACTACTCCAGCTGCAGTTGGAACAATCTTCACACCTGGGGCTGCTATAAATTGGAAATGCATTGTACTGTGACAACTCTTCCAACACTCAACATCACTACGCAAACAAAGTCAAATGATTAGCTTTTTCAGAGTCTGCACTTGTTGCTTCTAAATACAGGGTTTGTCTACTTGCTGTGATTTGTTGTTCCTACAACGTTCGTATGAACAAATGTTAAGATATCCTGTCATCTCAGCTGCATGTCGTCGCATTAAAGGACTGAAAGACCACATTTGAGTAAATAGCACCGTGACAGCGTCTCTTACCTCCTAGAATCCCATTTCCCTGGGAGGTGCTGGCTATTGCTCCTTGCTGGTAGTAGGCCTGGAAGTCCTATTGGAAAAAGTAAATTACTTTAAATATACAATTAATTTCAGAAATTCAGTTGTGACAAATTACCTCACCCAAGTCAGTTTTGTTTTTAAATCCAAAAGGAGGATGTAGATACTCGAGTGTAAAATGTGTTGCGATATAAAAAAGGTACAGCCTCATGTCTCATCTCTGAGGCGATGAATATAACGGTCAGTAAGCTTGACACTGATGAATCAAATCAGGACAATTATTTCTCTGAGGACGTGTGTTGTCCGTGTTGCAGTCTCCTATACCTGTCAGTAGATGTCACTACAGCTGTGTTTTACTGAATGCATCTCTAAAGCAAACTAATTGAAAGGTATGAGAATGTATCTGTTCTCAAGTTACAGTTGATCCGTTACAATCTTTGCTCCAGTCGTTCTACCAACCTGTGCCCTTGGAGTGTAGCCTTCTTGCAGGTAGCTGTACTCTGACATTCCATCTGCGCTCTGCTGTGGCTGAAACAGGTAAAGCATGGGTTACGAGCCTGTAACAATGTCACTGGGAGATGATCAATAGCAGGATGTTGACAGTAAATGGACCTACCTGACTCGAAGACCACTGGGCTGCAGCAATAGCCGTGCTGGCCACGGAGAAGGCACTGACGCGATTTCCGTCAGGTAGCAAAAGGTCCCTAAATCAAGCAGAGAGCAAAGAAATGCAAACGAGATTATTAGCATCTTTTATTTGAGTGTGGCTGAATCTCTACACTTTGTGAATCAAAACAGCAATTTGTCAAGGAAATTCAAAAAGTGAAGAACATGCATGAAGGTATATCTTTTAGTCTAATATCTTATCACAAATCAAAAAGGCAAGTACTTTTATACTCACTTTCTAGCACTCTTAGCAAAATCCACACCTATTGTTTTTCCATCCAGTTTCAGCGGCGGCTGCAGTCCCTGTAAGATTGTTAGCAGCTGAGAGGCCTCCTGTGAAAAGGATTGATATAACATTTGAAATGACACGCAGGCATCAATACGTTTCCAAGTTCGTCAAGGAGAAAACTAAAGAGTAACATTAGCTGAAAGCCAAATGGAATTGTTATAGCAGTAAATGGTGATCCTGAATTACAGTTAATTGTGACATTGTTCATATGTACATGTTAAAGAAAGCCTTACCAGAGGAGAGGACAGCTGTACAAAGGCAAAGCCTCTGTTCTGGCCCGTCTGCTTGTCCTTGATGAGGCGAATGTTGTTGGATGAAAGATTAGCATATGGTGCCAGGGATGTCAAGATGGCTTCCACGGTGGCCAGAGGAGCAACATTTCTTAGGATGATTGCTGTGTATGACAAAAGTCTATATTTAAGAACAACCTACCATGGAGATGGATATTTCTGTTTCAAACTAAAAGTAGGACATTGCATCTATAAAAGAGAAGTCCTTACTGTCGCCATAGAAATCTCCGCTGGGTTGAGATTCAGAGGCTCCAGTATTATTGCCGGTTTCACTTTCTGTTGATAGAACGACAGAAGTAAGAGGTGCGTTAACATAACGTTCAGAACTGTGTTATCAAAGAACTGGAAATGGTGTATATAGAGATAAGTGTCACTGTGCTAAAATGTCAGTATTTAAAATTTCAGATAGTCTATTTCGTAAACTCCATTATGTATCATGTTTTGATCCCCATTTTGTATTATTGTCAGGTAAGCAAGGAACAAAAATGGCATGCTGTTTCTCATCTAAGCACTTTGCCTACATCTTATGAATCCATATCATTTGGTGTACTAGGCCTCTACAACACCAAAAACACAAACTTTGCTTTGCATCCCAGCACTGTTGCCTTAGGCTGCCCGGATGTCTGCAGTCTTTGGCCTCTTGTTGATTTAACTACTTACCGGCTTTGGCTGCTCCACACCTGAAGCACTTCAGCCTCCTCCGGAAATTGTACAGGCCACACTGCAAGTAACCGTTCACATCATTTTTATTATACACCTACTAAAGCCCTGAACAGTGCTGCCTCAGAAAACAGGCAACTATATTGGTGCAGCATACCATACTTACCTGAGACACAACCTAACCGTTACCGCTTAATCAATTGTAGGTGTGCCAGAAAATACACTGACAGGACTGCATCAAATGTAACTTACGAGCCCAACATACATACTTAAAGGCATGTGCGTGTGTATGCGTGTGAAGTGTTCTGTAGTAGCATTGTTTCGATAATTTGGCCATGAAACCAAGACAGATAATTCACTTACAGTGTTGCAGAGCCAGTCTTCATACTTGTTTCTGGGGTGACTGTAGTGCATGTCCACGCTTTTGCCTTGGATGGTCAGGCGTTTCTGAAAGAGGACGACAAAAGTCACTCAAGCGTTCCTGGAGAGCAATCTCATCATTAGAGCAAGCAGTGTTGGAAGGGAGAGAAGGGGGAGAGGGACCCCCAACAGATAGCCTTTGTGTTAAAGACAAGACAGGCACATGATGTATATGTGAGCATGATGTATAGAGGGTTTAAGGTGTTTGGGACCCGAGTGCCCAGGCTGAGCTGGAGCAGAGTGTAAAATGTGACCCTAACAGACATTTCTGAAAAAGGAAAACAAATGGAGATAAAAGAAAAAAGGAAACTCCTCTTTTACTGGAGGCAATGCTTAAAAAGAATAGGCTGCGCTTACATTCAACTCTAAAATATTACTGATAATGCCTCTATCAGCAAGGTACAGGTAGTGTGTTCATGATCTTGATCCTGCCATTACATTTACTAAACAAAATACTTTCTTATATCATTCAATTGTAAATCATGTATATAACCATCTCTACTAAAAAATAGAAAATCAAATCTTTTTGCTCTGTGGCATACAATCCATGAGTTTTTCAAAAAGATCTGTAGTTTCCACACTACTTATTCAATGCACTTTGGTTGCCTTTTGGGTTATTTTTTCCATATCCCCAAGATTAAAACTAGACTTGGCGATTGTGAAGCAACCTGATTGGTCTCCATCCATCGGGTAGCATCTTGCAAGTGATAAAAGTCCACGAAGGCGAAACCACGGCTTATACCTAGAGACAGCATTCAAATATAGACGGGAGGCGTGTTAGTTAAGAGTCCATTGGCATATTATTCAAACTCTTCCACAAACTGCTTCACGACCCAGGCCCTGTATGGTACACAATAGGCCACTCCTTAGGAGCTTTACCATAGCAAGACTGCTGAATACCATTGTTTAAAACACACTCAACAACAAAGTGTGTCTGCCAATTGAGTTTATGTTAAAACTGATATTGCTGCTCTTACTTACCTTTAAAAAGATCCACAGTGAACTGAAATGATAAGTCTTAAATCAACATCTAAAATCCTTGATACTATTCTCTCCTAGCAGCTATGGGAAAATGGGTCTGAATGGAAGCAGATTTGCCCTACGGTCAAAGACTGGGGGGGGGGAGGCCAAGGTCCGTTATATATCTTGTTCTCACCTGTTTTCTTTTTCATCAGCCTGACATCCACTGGCTGCGGTCCCTCCAGTTGGTCTATGGCAAAACAAATCTGAACAACATGCAGAAGGTATGTTAATATAATGATTCAAAACCTGACACCCCACCCCCCCCTTAAAAACGCATTTCATTTTACAGAATGAGTGGTGCACACACATAAAACCAAACTAAACACTAAAGAGGTGGCATATCTGCAGAAGAACAGTGACGACTTACATCGTCTTCAGTGATATGAGGTGCCAGACCCCAGAGCATGATGGTCTTGCTCTTCTTCTCCTCCCCAGGCTCCCTTTTGTAATCCTCTGGGTAGTCGCCTTCAGAGTGATAACCGTCTTCTGATCTATCACTGTTACGTCGTTTCCTTTCTCTTTGCTTTAAAACCAACAGATCAGTGCATCGGTTTATTGTCTACACATTATGTTAACAGTCTTTTTACTAATACATTATATTAACATAAAAATAAATCACTGATATTTGAACAACTACCTCTGGACTGTCTCTTGATCCACGACGATCTCCTTCAAAGCGATCACTGCGTCTCTCTTCGCCCCAGCGGCGCATGTTGTGGTCACGCTCTTGGTCCCTCTCTCGTCTGTCACGCCATTCTGATTCATCGCGGTTTTGGTCAGAGCCATATCTGCCGCTACGTTCTGTCCGACTAATCCTATTCAGGAGCATATTGGAAGGGAAAGCAACACATAAGTACACCTACATTTTTTAGGGAAGGATTCAATCAAGTACTATGGTATCAGCAAACTCACCAACATAACTCAATTAACATAACACAAAAGTAATACGCCTGACATGTTCTCCCTGTTGTCAGGGCACTGTCTCAAGTGTGGTCAAAGATTTACACTAAAATGCTTCAATATGTACAGTGGTTGATGCAGTGCTTCGTGTGCAGCATCACATTTTAATCTGGCGACATTTTCATAAACATTCAAACAATGCTTTTGGCACTCGAAGATATTGCCAGAAAATTTTAACTTTTTTTAGCCCTTTTAATATTTCTTGGTCTCAATTCATGTGATGTGGTCAGAAAGAAGCTGAGCAACTGTGCAACAAAGCTGCCGCACAATTAGTCAGTGGTCACGGTCTCATTTCAGGAGTTGGATATATTAAACAGCCCTGACTTGCAACCTTCTCTCAAACTGGAGAGCACAATGCCTAGCTCTGCTAAACAAGCTACAATACATCAGTCATTCCATTACTATATTATGATATACATTTCAACATTTATACTTTTACTGTCACTTTAATTCAATAGAGAGAATGTTCTTAGGATTAGGCTTTAAGAGGAACAATGGTTACAATGAAATGGTGAAGTTCGTTTACACATTCACAAGTGTTGACTGAACTGACTCGGTCTTCTATGAGGGGTGAAAGTAACAAAAAGGAATTGATGAAAATGCACATGAATGGAGAAATAGGTGTAAAAATGGATGTCAAATGAATTTAAAAAAGTAGTGATAAAAGCAGATTTAATTAAAAACAGCCATGTTTTATAATTCCCCCCCACCTTACATGAATCATTCACAACACAAAATTGCCATTCGTCATTTAAGGAAAGTGGTCTCATGGGTAAAAGTAACAATAAATAATTGAAAGAATGGAAATGATGAAAATGCTTGGGGATAAATTGACATTGTGTATGGAGGAAACACACATTTCTTGCTGTAAAGTACGATAAATGTCAGTGAATGGGAGTGAATGACACATGTTAATAGTACACACAACACAGCCCAGTTGATTATGAGAACAACCTTGTTTCAAATAATTTGTCAATTAAGTTTATCAAAAACGTGTCACTCCATTTATACATTTCATCACTTCCCGTATTAATTAGTAAGCATTTTTATCACTTCCATTTTTATAATTAATTAAGGTTACTCCTACCGTTGAGGCCACTTTTCTTAAATGATAAATGGGAAGTTTCAGTTGTGGATGATGAATGAAGAATACAAGCCGGGGACAATTATGAAACATGGCCCTGTTTTCATCACGTCACGACCGTTTCATTCAAATCGGCTTTAACTTTATCAAATCACTTGATCAATTATTACTCTATTTTTCATTGCAGATTCATTTTTAATTCACATGCATGTTCATCACATCCATGCATATCTAATACTTGTATTACTTCCACCGTTTGGAGATAACGCTACATGTTAGCTATTAAACTTACTTAAGGCCAGCGTTAATGCACACGTTACAGGCAGGTGTTCTGGGTGCCATTCAACGTTGTTGTAACGCTCGCTCTCCTCAGAGAAGGTATTTGAATTAAGATTAAAATGAACACTGCCATTTTAGTTAGCCACACCTACCGTGGCGAACAGCGCTAAACGTTACTAGCAGTTACTCACCTTTTATCAGCTCCCATCTCTCCCAAATGCACACGCACGACTCTAAAATGCAAAAATGGCAAGAGTTTCAATTAATACAAACACTCTGTTGCGTGTTTGGTTTATTAGCATGTTTAAACACAGTTCCACTACAGTCGAATTAGCTGGATTACAATGACCACAACAAACTGCTTGTTAGCCATAACATGGATCCGGTCTAACTTTAGCAAACCGACATAATTTATGTGAGAAGCCATACAATTGTTTCAGTTTCCAGTCTGAATATACAATAACTCACCAGTGTAGTTTGTTAATAATGTTATCACCCACTAATAGTTTGTCAAAAATGTATCTAAAAAATCGTGGGAAATAAAATTCATCTCACGTTCAAGGACTCAACACTACTACGACACCTTCTTTGTCCCAAGATGCATTGGTGTATAACCCGTTGCATTGTGGGATGGAATATATTTTGCCCCGCATTTTCCTCACAGGCAGCACTTTGTTCTGGGTTTCAAATATACTCTGTTGGTTCTTTTTGTCCGTCCCCAATGTTAAAACAACTGGCTATAGTTAGGATTGAAATGACATATTAAGAGTTGGGCTGGGGTCACATGTTGTTACAGTTATCAGTCTGCTAATGCTATATGTGTGTAGCGTTTTAAGTGTTGCCTGAAAGCCTAATCTAAGGGCAAAAATCCAAACTATACTTTTTCGGCCATTTTACTGTGTATGTAGCTTTTTTAGCTTGCCATATTTGCAATATGTGTTTTGCAATCATATAGCGCTTTAAAACTTTACAAGACAGTCAGTAGGTTGCATTGTAAAGCAAATTGCAATAAGCTAATTTACAGAACATAATTTACTGTTGAATGATTAACTCTTTTCAGGGCAATTTTAAATCTTGTTTCTAGTCTTCAACACTGGTCACAAAACCATACCAAATCCTACTGTTAATATTTTGTTCATACTTTATTACAAATATTTAATTTTCATTCTGGCCGGTTCTGTGGGCTATTGCACTGTGTCCAGCTCTTGCTTGTACAATAGTATGTATGTAATACCTACTGTACACGTTTGTGTTTGTTTAACATAGTCTAGCTGTTTGTTGATATTTGAATATTCCTGTTAACTTGTCTAGTCTGTTTGAAAATAGCTCCTGGTCAATAACATTTCATCTGCCTAGGGTAAAGTACAAAATAAAACAAATCATTGTTTATCATTTATTACAGTATTTAAAACCTGACACATCACCAAACATTGCACTGTACAAGCAGGTCCTCAATAAAGATGACTACACAATTTAATTGTTCTTGGCACACAAGTATGTTCCCCTTTCATAAATCTCTAATGTGGTAATGACACCGCACACAACACAGATGGTCATCAAGTTGTGCTGATACCAGATCCATAATTGAGCTCAACAATATTTTTTCAGCCAATACTTATGGATCATATTTTACGTTTTGTAACATTGATGATAATCGAGTCACTGGCACCCAAGACAAGACCCATCTCTTCTTTACAAATGTACCATGACATAAAACACAAAACTCAGCCATATAATATAAAAATGGTCCACATGGTCCCAAAAGAGGAGGGTGGAATCCATCAAACTTATTCCAAAAAATCAGGGAGGGGGGTGGTCAGGTAGCTCTGGGATGCTATGAATTCCCATAATGATTTCTAGGTCAAGGTCTCTCCTTTCGTCACCTGTAATTAGACAAATAATTGCGTAATGGTTATATCATTTTGAAATGTTCACATAAAAAAGGCATTGGATTGTTGCATTGCAGTATACTTACTCTCGCCTCAATATATTCAATCCTCCTCTCCAACGCTGTCAGCTTCTCATTGAGGGTGGCCAATCGGGATCGACACGACATATCTAAAGAGGATAAATTGTATTAAGCATGTAACCGTTAATTCCAATCACTGTTACTGGTGACAACTTCTGAGAGATCATTTATTTTCAGGGTGTTCTTATGGGATGAACGTTACTGACAGCTGAGCAGACTAGCGTCTGCAGTGGCCTAACAGCCATTAACGTTAGCTGTCTCAACACTTGAATCCAGTAACGTTAGTCTTTACAATTATAGCTTTGAAATTTGCTATGCAGCTAACATAACAAGCGAAACAAAATGTAAGGTGACTCGACACCAAGCTGTCATGATACTTCAACGAGGAAACAATAACAAGCTCACAGCTAACGATCGCGCTAACTGGGAGTGGCCATTGAAAGCATCAACATCAATGCTAGCGACAGCTAAACTAACGTTAGCTGAACTAGCTAGCTATTCATCTAGATCAGCGTTAGCTGTCTACTCAGGCTATTCACATTAGTGGTCGTTAAAAGCTTACCAAATGAGTTAAGAAAGTCGGCAATTTTTTTGATACTGCTCGTTATCACTTCTATGTACTCTCGATTCGCCCAATCTTGGTGAATCTCTCTTTGCACTGGATCTTCCTGGCCAGCCATTTTGGACAAGTTGAGGTTTAGCGTAGCGTTCAATCGAGGATAGCCCTGTGCGCTCAACCAGGAAGCACAGCGTAGACTGGCAAAGTGTTGCTGCGGCTGTTTTAATATATGGGTAATAATGAATATAAAATAACGGAAACTACTTTTGAATAAAGCATTTTGCGTATGAACGTTATGCACTATAATGTAACGAGACACTCACTAGAGTTAGAGTACCAATCAGCTGTGCTGATGTAACGGTAGTACGGTACAGCCAGAGGTGGATGAAGTACATTAGGCTACTCTGTTACAAGTTAAAGTACTGCATTCAAAATGTAACTGAAGTAAAAGTACAAAAGTATTGGTATCAAAATATACTTAAAGTACCAAAAGTAAAAGTACTCATTCTGCACAACCACCCATCTCAGAATAATAGGATTTATATTATATTAATGGATTATAATTAGTTATGCATGTGTTCATCAATTTAATGACACAGCTGGTAAAGAAGTAACATGTTTTTTCCAAGTAAAATTAGCTAATTTAAGTTAGGATTAAAAAATAGCCTACAACATTTGCCTTCTGAATTGTAGGGGAGTAGAAGTAGAAAGTAGCAAGAAATGGAAATGCTGAAGTTAAGCAGGCTACTTCAAAATTGTACTTCAGTGCACTTAAGTAAATATACTTAGTTACTGTTCACCACTGGTTACAGTTGCCACCAAATTATTATTTTGCACCTTCGGGACATGAGAATTCAACTCTCACCATGTCTAGTCTAAATTGGCTAATTCTTCGTAATTGTCAAAACTATTCCTTAATTTTGTTCACATAAACAAACACTATTTCTTACATAAAGAAGTAGTCCTACATTAATACTTCCAGCCTAAATAGCTTACATTTTCCACATTCATACTGGAGTTGTATGTGTATAACTTTATTTTCATTATTGATTAATCTGCTACTTATTCTAGATAAATCGATAATCGTTTGGTCTTTCAAATGACAGAAAATATTGAAAAATGTCTGTCGCAGTTTCTCAAAGTTAAAGTTGTTTTTAAATGGCTTGTTGTGTAACTTCAGAGATATTCAGTATAATATAATATAAAACAAGAAAAGCAGAAAATCAATTTTTTCACATTTTTTTTTTAATGACAATCGACGTAACCCATTAGTCGACTAATCATTGCAGCTCAAGCATGCAGTGTACATAAATGACAATAGCACTTTATATGACATTACATTTGTATGTCTCCTCTTTGAGTTCAAATTAAGATAATTGTCATATGAGGTTTACACAGTAAGGCAGTCAGTATTTTACATGTTCATCAGAAACTCCCCACACAAGGTTTCAAAGAGTGTCATCATTAAGTAAATAGGCTGAACAACCACAGTGTACCACTCTGGGAATATCACAACTCTAGAAGTGTTTTAATTGGCTTAAACTGTGAAGGTGAAAAAACTTGACGAAATACCCAAAACAAACAGATTAATCTTTTTGGCCAGGCTGGTCATAACTGATATCCTTTACAGCCACCCAGAGCATGTTGTAGCACACTTTACTTGACCCTCTTAAGAAGCTCTTTAATATCTGCCTCGATGTCAATAGTAAGGAAATTTCTGCTGTAGCGTTTGTAAGGCTCGCCATCAGGACTGACCAGGAATTTCTCAAAGTTCCAGGAGACATCATTTCTACTGACGGGACTCCAAATGATGAACTTTGGATCAGTCATAAGAGCCATGGCATCATCACAGGGGAATGGAAGCTTTTCCTTCAGATATGCAAACAAGGCATGGGCACCCTTTCCATTCACATCCATCTTCTCGAGGAGCTGGAACTTGGGTTCAAACCCATTCCCTGGACGTACATACTTCAGAGACTTTAGGATTTCATCATTCTTGCAGTTCTCCTGTTATTAAAAAAGACAGAAACATTAATTACATAATAGATGGACTGTATGCAATATTGATGATTAAACGCATTTGTGAGAATCTTTTTTATATAACAATTCACATTTATACTCTACTATGCTGCATTGCAGAAAGAAATGTTGTACTTTGTATTCCCTATATTTATCTGATATCTAATCAGATGTAAGATTTTTACATTAAATTGGGTTGTGATAGGCTATTGCAATTTCATTCTATAGTCTGATGACCAAGAAGCACAAATATGCCTACATTTGAGCTATTTTAGAGTCCGAGTAGACACATCAGATTATATTCTAAATATGATAATAATACAATCCCATTGGTAAACAGAATAGCCTATATCAGTCATTGTTCAACTCATGGCCTACCTGATGTCCAAACTGATTACAGGGCACACCCAGAATAACGAGTCCCTTGGCGGAGTGACGACTGTTGAGCTCGTTCATCTGAGTATAGTCCCTTGTTGTTGTTCCTCATAGAGACGCCACATTCTCAATGAGAACAACTTTCCCCTTCAGTGCAGAGAAACTGAAGCTTTTTCCAGACAGCATTTTAGCTGTCACGTCGTAAAACGTTTTCACCTTCCCAACCATTCTCAAAAATTCCGGATGAATTACACAAACTCGTATTAGATAAGAAAGCAAGACGCTCAGTTTATCTCTAGTTGGGCGGTCCAGTGTTATGAAGTTCCCTGGAAGTCCAGCCCTCATGGGGCGGGACAGATAACCTTTCACACAACATTCAAGGCTGATTTAATTTTAAATGATTATTTTTTTGTTGCAGTATCTTTAAAATGAAATCACAAAAATGTTTTCAAATGTAACTGTTGCAATTCTTAAATTTACAAGGCCATCTCGCTATCAAGGAAGTCATGCATGAATGCCATGATCATGCACCGCGCAGTTTAAAATTAATTATTAACCACACATGGTAAGTCATTTAAACCAGAGTTTCTAAATGATCTACTACATTTGTTCCTGATCATACATTTGAAATTAAGTATCCGAACAAAATTGATCAGGTAAAACAGTTAGTGAGCTGCCATGTTAACAATAGTTGAACTTTGGAAACACCATGAAACATGAAACTTCCATTCAAAATAAATGACACTAAAAAGGAAACAATGGGCATCACAATAAAGTAGGTTGCCGGTTACAAATGTTGGTACTTTTCGAACATTAATCAAATGACCTATGCACATATTTACTGTACACATATACAATACCATTAAATATGAATTAAATAAATGTTTTTGAAATAGACCTGTTTAAAAAACAATAGTTTTGCAAGTTTATTTGTATCAAAACCCCCCCCTTTTGTCGGCGTAGATGGTACTTTCCAGGAAGTCCTGTGCAGTGTGTTATCTTTGGTGTTTAATTCATTGAAGGACAACATTACCAACTGAAAACGACCACACTTTTTTATTTTAAATGTTAGACGGTTACAGGAAATTGTAACAACTGTGTTAAGGGCTCAGAATAAGTTAAATAACGATATTTGCCGTTTAACAAGTTACTATGCCAGACTGGGTCAGTCTGTGTGTGCTCATTAGCCTGTTGATAAGTCTAATAACAATAGCCGGTTACATTTTGTGCTCGGGACTCCTCTCTGACATTACCATACTATCTGGCTCTCCTCCCGTAAAGAAGATTACATTCGCCTACAAATTCAAAGAAGGACCGTACAAAGACTGCAGACAACTTTTCAAGGAGTCTAACCGGATTGGACCAAAGCTTTCATGTATCGGAGTATACTATGATGACCCTAAAAAGGTAAACATCCATTAAGCATCCACAGCACTTACCTGTGATGCCAGTTTTTTGTACCGGTGTATCACTTTACTCAATATTTTAGCTTAAAAATAAGGCAGAGTTTACTATGTAAAACAAGTTGTGTAGCCTAGTCGACCGCTAGATGGCAATAACACCATTTTCTTAAACGAATGTAGTTGTCAAATAACAATTTATTACTTCTCAGATAACGGTCGCTTTGTATACATTAAATTCATCCTATTATGATAAATGATTAGTGTGTGGTGTAGTATGTGTAGTGGGATTTCATGCAGTCTTGACATCCTGTCTTCTAATTTCCCCAGCATTTTACAGACTTTTGGCACATTGGCTACTATTTTTTATGTTTCCCCTTGAGCAGTGTCATAGCCCATCTGTACAGGGTGTGGTGTGTTTTGTGAATTCGTAGATGTCACAGATGTCATAAAATATTATCTGAGTGCATTTTTGAGATGGTCATTTTAAGGTCCCGACATGTAGTCCCAAACAGAAGCTTAATTTGAGGTCTCTGTTGGACTCAAATGTACAAATCAATACTCTATGGTCACCTGCTAACAGCATTAATCACAATACATTGTTAAAAACTACTACTGAATTTTATTTCACGATATTGATCTATTTTTTCACAGTACAGTATTGATCGCAATTAGTTTTAGCTGATTTTGCAGTTGAATGAGATCTGTTGAATCGAACTGCTGGGGTAAGTTCTTGTAACGACATCCTTGTATGCTATTTAAACAGTAGCCTTATCTAGAGAGTCTCAGTCAGATTCCTCAACTGCTCATGTGATATACAGTATAGGTGTTTAATTGTTTTTGTGATGTGTTATACACATGTGGAAGGGGCACAATGCAAATGAGCCAATAGGGAGTGTAATTACAGCTGTGCAGAATAGAAGTTTATTATTAATCAAACATATTCCCTCAATCTATTAATCAAACAACTTTCCAGCCAGGGTTATGTTAAATTGGATTCACCCTCTGGCAGTCAGTCGACTAGCTTGTCTTGTTAGTTTGGGGCTTTCACAATATTTATTTAATATTGACCATTTTGGAGTTCCATAAAGAGTCAAAATGTGGAAACTTACAACACTTCTGTGAATGTGACTGAAACTCGTGTGGCTTCCTTTACCGCCACACCAATGCTGCTTCAAGTACAATTTGTAAGTTGGATCTCTCTGCAATATGTTTTCCTACATTGCCAACCGTTCCTGTGTGAACTACATTCATCCCAAAATCTCAGTGTCTATAAGCAGCAGGAAATATTATCTGCTGGATCTGTTTTCCTGATACATAATACTGCCCAATCTCTGGGGTTTCCAAAAGCATGCAGGGCTTGTTCGCACATTTTAAAGCAGGTCCAGCGTGAGTTGTTTTTTCAACAGGCTCAGCCGAAACAGAAGGAGAAGGAATGAGACAAGGAGCAGCAGCTTGACATGGTTAAGCAGCAGTAGGCTTCAGTTTGATGCACTCTGAAGGTTCAGCTAACAATGGTGGAAAACAGGGGATCTTTAGAAATCTGCTATTTAATATTAAATGGAGAACACTAGCTGGCTGTCATACCCATAGCAAACTGCAGACCTCTATATGACCCCTATGAGAGAATGCATGGGATGTATATGAGATTAAATATCATCAATATATCTAGAATATTGTAATATCATGCTAATAAGATTAAATAATAAAGGACTTGTTAGCGCTGATCAATTAAGTCATTTATAAAGCTAAAATGACTTTCTGGTTTCGGCTTTTCAAATGTGAAGTTGTTCTGCTTTATCTCATTGTAAACTGAATAGCTTCTGGACTGTTGGTCGGATAAAACGGGCAATTTGAAGATGAGTTCTACATTTTTCATAATTTATTGTAATTTTATAGACCAAATGAATAATCAGTTGGTTAAAAAAACCCAATAATTGAATCGCTAATAAAATAATTATTTGTATAGATGATTATACAGAGACGTGTTTCTGCTATGTAGCCTACCATACACCTCGATCAGTATTTAACCATGTTATTTACACTTGGTTACAAATGAGCAGCTCATGCTGAGTGTAATGATCAACCAACTAGTTTGGCCGTCATCAGTGATACTTTCTTCCCATGTTACCCTTATTTTAGAAGAAATATTGTATATGGAAGCGTCAGAACTCAAACTATCAGTATTGAGGTATTGAATCAACTATACTGTGATATTACCTTATCGCTTATCGTATCGCTCAACTCTTGATATTTGCAGTTATTCTCTGTCTCTGAAATATGCTGATATATGCCATTTTTAGAGCTGCCTTTCAACAGCATTTTCTTAAGTGGTGCTACTTAAACCTGCCACAGCCTGATGCACAACAACCTGCTGGAGTGTAACCAGAGTTCAGTGATAGACTCTTCTCAGCTCTGCTTCATAACACTCTTGTTATGCTCATCCTCTTTTTCCCAAGCCCGCAATTAGGATAGCAGTGGGTCCTATAGTTCCTCCGCACAGTCACAGCCAAGTCCTGATCTAAGTTAAAATAATTGGAGTAATGATCTCGGCTCATTAGCGTCCGAGCCTCAGGATTCCATTCAGTCCCAGCGTCCCCAGCCTCAGAGGGTGCTCACAAAAAGGAGGACTGGTATTCGTTGTCTAAATAGCGAGACACTGTCCATTGATATTTGTAGTGAGAAAGATTTTCAAAAGTGCAGCTGACAGAGGATAAGTGTCAGCGTGTCTAGTCTCATCCTCGGTTCTCTCACTTTTACCTCCTTTAATCACTTCCTCTGGAGAAACAAAAGACCTCAATGAGGACTTGAGTTGGTCCTCAGATGGTTGCCATGGATACAGGGCTGGAGCAGCTCTGTCTGTTCCTTCAAACGGCTAACACACATTCTGTGCCCCACTCCCTAAACCCTTCTCCTACACCAGCCACTTCACAGTTTCAAAGCAAGGGGGTTTCTGACCCTGTGCTCCCACTCCACCTCTACCCTGCAGCTCTCGTCTCCTCCGCTCCCCCCTCTGCGTCCAACTTTGACAAATGTCGGAGGGAGGTAACAGGGATGGATCATGTATTTTTCTGTCAAACTTGATATGCCGAGTAAGGGATCAGGGTCGGGGCTTGCGGTCCTTGAGACATAGATTGTCTAAATACAAAGCTTTGTGTGACAAGTGGAATTGGAGTGAAATGACACATGTGTCTGCACTTCTTCAGTGACCCATGTTTGGGTCAAAATATGATGAAAGCCTGTGCGCATGGCAGCTAAGGCAGGGGCCGGACATGAAATGTGTATCACTTCGAATGTTAGTCTTTGTGGTGAAATGATGAAATAGTAGAACATCTCTCTGATTCTTGCCCTTTCAGTCAGTCAGAGTAAAACATTTAAAATGAAAGCCTCTCTGAATCTGAGCGTGGATGGAAAGTACTTTGTATGCTGGTGAAGATAGTTTGCCTTTCTTACTTCGTTGCCTTTCCAGAGTCCATTCAGCCCATGTGCAACAGAGGCACATCACCCTTGTTCCTTCAGTTGGATTTCAGAAACTTTTTTGATTCAGATGAGCTGTCAGTGTATTGAAGAAACATCAAAAGACAGTACGCTTGTGTCTTGATGAGTGCAGAGAAGCAAACAAAGATTGTCGACAGAGGCTTGTGCTTTTGGCGCTGCTTCATTGTTCTGGACTCCCTACATGAAGCCCTGTGATGATTAATAAATTCACTTGGCTCGTACGCCCCACTGTGAGCCCCCAAAACATCCAAAGTTTTAATAACATACTCGAGTGTAAAGTTTTCCAAATGTACTTAAAATAAGGTCAGTAAAGCAGCAGCCATTAATTGGATATTTAAGATCAACGTAGTTTATATTTAAGTGTGCGGCACGTTCTATTTTAGTTTGGAGAGTAAGAAACTGACTCTTCTGTTGACTGTAGTGACAGTCACTATTATTGGTGCGAGGCTCAGCCTGACAAACAAGGTGTGCTTTACCTGTCATTTTTATCTTATATATAAGTTGTGAGTATGTTTGCTGCTTCATGCGTGGCAACAATGCCAACATATGGGAGGAAAAATCTATAACTTACACCACTGGCACGAGTAAACAGTGCGTGTAATATAGGCTTGGAACCTAAGGGAAGCAAGGCTCTGCAAAGTGTGGTTCATTCAGCTGAAGAGGCGGCGCTCTACCCTGCCTAGAGGGTATTTACTGTATTTACATCAGGCGCTGTAAGAATAAGGCTCGGAGAATCATTAAGGATCTCAAGGATCTCAGGATTTCTCCCTGTTGAGGTCAAGAAGAAGGTACCAGATACACGAGGTCAGCACTGAGAGGCTCAGGAAGAGTTTCTACCTTCAGGTGCGTGCGTGCGTGCGTGCGTGCGTGCGTGCGTGCGTGCGTGTAACTTTGAATGTGGGGTTGTTTGAAACAGTAGCTTAGTCTGCAGTGCACGGTGAACATCACACTTCTACCCATGACTGACCTTGCGTGTTGAGGAACAGAGGTGAAAATAGGCATTTTCAGACACACTGGCTATGCTAGAAGTGTAGCATTGATAGGTTTTATGGACAAATTGGATAATTCCAGCTTATTTATTACATTATTACGCTCAGCACAGTGGGGAGAAAGTCTTGGGTATCCCAGGAGTATTCATTTATAAAGAGTGTCTCCCTTTCCTTCTTCTTTTAATGGGCATCAGGGTGCTCAGAATGGAGAACGGAGCAATACTTGCTTTGCTGCCAAATGCTCCAATTAATTGGAGCTCTACTATTTAATAGGGATATTTTCTCCTTAAATTTGGCACCTGGCTGACATCAGAGAAGATATCTTTTCTTGATTTTGATAAAATCACATCATTTTCTTGGTGTATACTAGGAACTACTCATAAAATCACCTTGCATTACTCACTAGTGTTTATGAGTCAGTGTATATCAGTCTTCAGAGACGGGTACTGTGGAAATGTTGATGGCCCCCACTCCCCCTTTTTTTTCAGGGAGATTGACTGACAAGAGGGAAGATGATGTAGTGTGTTGTGCTCAAAAATGCTAGCAAACTCTATGAATTGTTTTACAATTGACAGAAAGCATTTCTTCCTTGAAAGCATTAATCTGTCTGTCAGCGCTGTTGTTGACGTATTGGAGGGAAAAGGTGAACTGTTGGAAAGACTACAGAGTGTGTGCATCTTTTCTATCTGATACATCAAGTCTATCTAGTTGATATGTTCTCTCTTATGACGTTTTTATAAAAAAGTTTTGTTTGATCCTTGTTTCTAGGTGCCGGGACCTCAGTGCCGCTATGCTGTCGGCAGTATTCTGAGCGAGGGAGAAAACAAGGTGGACGAGGAACTTTTAAAGAGCTATGAGACATCCGGCTTCAATGTCTTTTCCTTTCCCGAAGTCACACACGTGGTCACTACCTCTTTCCCCTACAGGACGTTTTTCTCTATCCTTCTGGGAATAAGGAGAGTTTACCCTCGACTAGAACACTACATCAAGGTATGATGCCAATAATAACCCTAAAATAAGAAGAAATAAAAGTATACTTTTACATGAACGCACTGCATAACTCTTACCCAATGCTTTGACAGATGTGTTCTCTGCATCTGTCATGTGAGAAATGCCTAGATTTGAAATGTACTTGTGAAGAAAAGCAGAATTATTCACTGTGCATCACAGGGAAACACACTGGTTCTTCACACACGCAGCATCATAAGCCTTAAGCCCATCACATACAGTACTTGTCCCTATGGGCTTTGATGTTCTCACAGAGCTGGTTGTACATTGAGTCAGCACACAACACATCATTAAAACATTCATGGAACACAGATATAGATAGTATAGTGGGTTTTCTATTTTGACTCAGTGTGAAGTATTTTACATTTAGACAATGATTAAATAACCATTATGATGCTGCCTGTATGCCAGGAAATCAGAAAAGGAAATGCGTGTGTGTGTGTGTGTGTGTGTGATAGAATGAATCATTGCTAACTCTAAGGTGGGCTGACGTCAAGCACGAAGTAAGTAAATGATCAATATCTATCTCCATGATTGTCACATGCACATCTGAGTCATACTGTGTATGTTTTCAGGCAACACAAAGTTAAAATATGTTTTGTGAAAAGCGGAGCAAGTCAAATCCTTTATTTACATCCCCTGGAGGGTTGGGAGTTGTTTGTTAGGTACAGCCGGATGAGATCTATAGTTTGAGAGAAGGTGGAGGCGTGGAGTGAACTTTAAGATGGAGGAGAAGAAAGAAAGAGAACAATTTGAGCTCCTTTTAGCACTATTTTATGAATACTCTCGCTGAGCTCTGCTTGAGGGATGCTGGGAAAGTGAGTCATTGTGATGAGCCGAGACTTTTGTGGATGTGGTTTAATTATGCAGTGTGCTGAAACAGGTGGCAACACCACAGGTTGTCTCCATCACTCTGCTTCTGCTGGAGGAAAGTGTTTGTGTGTCCTGTCTGGCCGCCTCCACCATCTGCTTAGACACTGTTTAAATTTGGCTCTGCTCCAGTGGCACTTAGCCTGTCTGAGAGGTCAGCTCATAGCCATCAAAGTGGACATTAGTCTCCGTTACCAGCAATATTATATCATCTTCTGATCACTGTTTCTACACTTGCTACATATCATTTACTGTGTTGTCTCAACTCTTACTGGCTGTAGTTAGTTGTAGCCGATATCTCCATATAATGGGAAATACTATAATAAACAAAGCCCTCTCACAAACTCTGTAACATAAATAGATATGTCTTGAATCAGATACAATAATAGCTACTACTGTTTGATGGTCTTTGATTCCCTTTCTCTACTTTTGATACATGGATTTAAATATAGGATTTTTCCAAATACTCAATTGGCAGTTTATTAGGTACATGTAGCAACAAACAAAACAAATGCAATCTAACTAATGACCACAAAGTTTAATCATCAACTCTCTAAAACAGTTTCTGTATAAACTTCATGAAGGATGACATTTGGTGCAGGCTGTTGTGTTTGGCTTCTTTAGTTTTTAGCTAGATGGTCAGAATGAACTAAATGAACAGAGGGAATATAGGTTCTATAATGTCTCATGTGGGTGGCTCACTGTCATCCATTATTATCCTTCCAGCTATTAATATTCAACTCTCATATTGACCTGTTCTGGAAGAAGGCAGGCCTAGAGGGCAGAGGATTATTATATTATATTATATTATATATTATCTGGAGACCTCTGAAATGTAAATTTATGTTCATGGAATTTCGTGGTTGGATATGCCTTGGACCAAGGCGTGAAAAAAGAAAAAAGATTGTTGTAAGAGTTCTGGATCTTGGATTTCTGCCATTAAACACATATTTTATCCTCAGCTATGAAATCCAGTGAGAAATGTCTTGTAGTTATGATGGCCCAGAAAATCTGTTTAATTTTAAATGAATGTAACATGAATGACATCTTTGGGTGTAACTCGCTGTTTGGACAGTTCTTCAGTGCAGGTGGACTTTGCAGCTGTTGGCTCTTTATTTTCGGACTCTAGTACATTTGTAAAGTGGAGTTGTACTGTGAAAAAAATAAATAAAAAAATAATAATAATATATATATATATATATATATGTATATATATATATATATATTTTTTTTTTTAAAGAAAGCCATGTAGTTATTTAAATACAGCTGTGCGAGCTTGAGTATCAGTTCAACATGGATGATGTTATCCTCCCTGCGTGGTCTCAAAGCACAATGCGCACCACTTGAGTCGAATTTGTTGTGGAAATTCACAGAGAAATTCAGTTCTCAATATTTTATTAACGTGTTACCTCCTGGAAAGTGATTCTCTTGCATCACAGCGTTCACCCAGAATGCCCCTTGACACGGATAACAAGGTCTAATCTGAGAGGCAGCATTGCCTTTTGAAGGCCTAAAATGAAATCCTCATAATATTACACTCAAGAGTGATAACCAAGAATTGAAATTGTTTGAGCATTTAAAAGAACCATATTTATTACCTGTAATTTCATGATTCGTTTACTTGGTTTAAGTCACTGCATCTTGCAACTGAACAACACGGTTGAATTTCAGCCTACGTGCACGTTTTTCGCAGCCTAACATCGTTTAAACAGAGCTGCTAATATTTATTGCGAGAGCAACAAGTTGTGTGTGTGTGTGTGTGTGTGTGTGTTAGGTAAATAAAATAGGGATCCTGATTGGGCGGGGGAAGCGGTTTATATCTGTATAAAATTAACAACAATATTTCAACTAAAACAAGGCTCACATTTAACAGAAGCAGCCTAACGACACAAACGGTTCTCAGTCAGTTTGTTTTAGTGAATAAAGCATGCTGTTGATGGCGGACACTTTGAATATCCCAAGTGGCGAGACCTTTTCAAACAAGCTCATCAGCATTTAACATGCCTGGCTTGTCATGGCAGAATGATTTCTGTCTGTCGGACACTTTGAGTCGCTGCCCCACGGTTGGGCCTGATATTTGCCTAGTCAGACCATCGATTGGCCCCAGTGTTTTTCTTCCGTGCTGTGGCTCTTTAGTGGTGGGCTACATCACAGATGCCTTGGCATCTTGAGACTTGATTTCGAGCACGGTGGCCAGGCCTTCAGACTGGATTGGGGACTTGGGTAGCAGAATATTATTGCTGACATTCACAGAGATCTAAAGGTTTGTGAAAGGCAGACGATGGAACATTTGTTCGCTTCAGGGCACTGAAGTTTCTTGCCAGCACAGAGGTTCTGGACTGAATATAAAGCAAGTTTTCTTTTGTTCCTTTAGAAATGGCCTTTTTTAGCAACTGACACACATGGTGTGACAGTGATCATAAAGTCATTCTCAGCACGATAGAGAATGAAGCCTCATTTTTGGGACATAAGGTGCTGCCTCTCCCAATTCTTATTAGTGGCGTCCACATGGGCGAAAGTGATGCAAAGCAGTGCACAGATGCTAGTCCGCAGGGCCTGTTAATCATGCAGACTTTTGGCAAAAGGTGGCGTACGTTCAGAAAGGTCAGAAAAGGTTGTGGGGTTTATATGCCTCACAAAGTAATGGGGCCAGTGTCATATGCTGGAAGATTTAGAGCCTGGCTAAATTAAAATTCTGTGGGGTGTATAACTTTTGAAATATTGTTATCAAGAAGAAAGAGGACATATTCCTTCAAACACTTTATTCCCATTGGTAGGCTTAGGCTCCATATGGAGGAGGAACTGAAATTAAATTCAAAGCCCCTTAAGGCCCTGTCACACATGAAATATCGGCAATACGTTGATATAAATTAAGGGTAAGTTGTGATCATTTGAAGGACGCAGACGATACGCCGAACACGACAAACTTTTCCACAGCGGTGTTGTAGCTGACGTATACATAATGAATTACTATACGTATGTCAAACCTATTGATAGCGTGTCACTTACTTATATAAAACGTATCAGAGCGTCTGGCTAACGGAGCTGAAAAAGTGCCATTTGGTTCACGTCATGCTGATGCTGGAGAACAGCTAGAATGTACTCTTGTCGCAGCCTCTCAGCATCCTCCATGCTCTCTGATGATGGGCTGATGTATTCATCAAGATGTGCTGTGAAGAAGTGAGGATGATTTTTGTATACGTTTTGCATTCGTTGGGCATTCGTCTGATACATTTCGTATAAGTAAGTGATGCTCTATCAATAGGTTAGACATGCGTATCTGTATACGTTCACTTTTACGATCCGATGACAAGTTGGACGTATTTGGACAAATTGTGAGCTATTTTCGTATACGTTTCCGCCATACCTTTAGGCTTAACTCATGACACTAACGAGGTTCAGGGGTCAACCCATGTGATTAGGTTGATTTTATTAGCAAAGTGTCCACTTAAATTCGAGATTAATGAAAAATGCCTTGTTTAGAACACATTCCCCATCAAATTGTCAACTTTTTTTTAACGATATAGCCTATGCCAAAGAAAAAACAATTTATTTTAAAATGTATATCAAAATCCAATCATCTTTTTTCCCCTGTAAACCAAATATGACATGCGCTCATGTAAGCTAGCACCAACCAATTTCAACCAAAAATATCATGACATCCATCAATCAATCTGCAACTTTTAGCGCCAAGGTAGGTGTGTGTGGAGCCACAGTCCTTTGTAGCTCTGTATCATTGTAAGTCCGTCCACTTTTTAGCAGCCAAATCAAAGACGAAGGATTTGATTTAAGTCTCTCTTGTAACTGTACACTCAAATATTCAGTTTAACTGGGGACATACGTCGGAGTACAGAAGCTAAAGACGCTCTAAATTCTGTTTCACTGGGACTTTGAATTTCCATCTACAAAATTACAATCTTCAATGAGCTTCTGTCACACAGGAATTTTTATAAATGTCCAACCTTTTTATATGTCTCTCATTTACAATCAGTCAAAAAACCTTTAGCTGCCATCTGCTGTGGCAACTGACCAACTTTTTCCTCATTTAAAACCTAATTAAGCATAACTTTTCCAATACATTGCACATAGACGGTGGCTTGAATAATACATTCCAATAAAAAATACAAAGTAATTATATACACAATTCAACATGCTTCAAATATGGAATGCATGTCTTCACATTTAAAGGTTCAATGTGTAATTCTGAGCCACCTGCTCCAAAGAAATAGGGGGCAGTATTTCACCTCGAAACTGGGTCCAAAAAGATGTGAAATTCGACCAAACGGCTGAAACTCTGAGAGCCGGTCAGAAAACCCTGCTGTCATATAATCTTCATGTGGGGCTTCTCCATCGGTGTTTACTGGGGCACTAATGTTAACTGGGGGCTGTAGTCCGTGTAACGTTACGTTAGTTTGTTTGTTGGACTAAATTCAAAGTGGCAGAAACTAGAAAACAACCATCAAACATGGTGGCGCCGCCAGGAGAGCAGCCCGTCGGGGGAAGAGAGAGGTCGGCAGAACCTGCACTCGGCAGCCTCCGTTAGATGGAGCCCCAGTCAGTGCAATTCCCCGGTGCTGTGGCTGAACTCGAGCTAACTGCTAACTAAAGCTGCTGGTCGTTTTATCGTTTCTGCCACTTTGAATGTAATCCAATAAATAAACTATAAAACTGACGGAACATGGCTGTAATATTTACAAGCCTGTCAGGCACAATACAGCCATGGTCAGGCAGCTATGCTTGTACCAATATACAAATGGCAGTAGAATTTACCCAATTTACTATTTGGTTTATGGTCAGTTGGGTTCGTCATATCCAAAATATCATACAATTCATTAAGATTCATCTCCCAAGAGTAAGTTCTGATAGCCTATTGGTAAAGTATGAACTGGTTGGGTATCATGCCTGTTGAAGGCGTCTCCAACACGTTTAAACGTTTTGTTCTGTTTTACTTTTTTTGATCTCCTCAATCCATCTATAATTTCTATGAAAGTTTGAGAGTATCACACCTGTTTAATATCCCAGTTGTCCTTCCTAATCTTTCTTTTTCTAATTCCCTCCTGATGTCTTTTATTAACAGGCATTGTTTGGAGTTTTATACCGGCTTGATTACTCTCTATGCAATAAAAATGAGGGTGAACGCTCAAGTTTAAGACCTCAGACATTCTATTAGCAGGTTTTATTTCTTCTTTCGATGAGAACAATTTAGTTTTAATGAAGTCAATATCTCTGGTATGTTTTATTTTTAACCAATTAATTATATTAATGAACAAAAATGTATCGGGCCTCTTTCATCAAGTATGTTGCATCACGATCCTGCAAGCTAATTCCCACGAGATGCTCTGTGGAGTTTGCCCGTCAAATGTTCAAATAGGCTTTCATCCTCAGGCAGCTGGGAATCTACTGTTGGTGTTAAATGTCACATTTACATATGATTGATCCGATTCAAACTTTATCCTCTGTTGCGCTGTCGCTCTGAATCAAGATCAGGCAGTAGGGTGTGATCACAATTTAAGAAGTGTGGTTATTTCTGGATATGGGACAAATTGTTTTGTGCCTGTGGCCATCTTATCAATCACTTAGGATGCGAAGATCGAGCAAATGCTTAAAAGATGTTCGCTGTCTACTTTGATGTTATCAGTCTGTGATTGTGAGCTGGTACATTTGTTTTCACTGGTTTGTCCTGCTGATGCAGTGACAATAATGTTAAAAATGACTGGAGTAGCCGACTAAAGAGCTTTGGTAATATATGCACTACTGGGTGGGATAATAGAATGTCCTGCATTCAAAAGCAACCTGGACATACTGTGAAGTCACCTGCTAAAGTTAAACCTGCACCTGTCGTATAAAGCAAAGTCCAAAAGTCTTTCAAAATGTTTAGTTTTTGCAATATTTGGACTCATAAAGCTCTTTCCAACTCCTGGACGGTCTGTATGTCTGTGATGTGGCTCAGCTAAAGAAGAGAAGAACGCACACGCACTCATTCTCTTATGTCGGCTAAAATATTCCAACAATTTAGTCGTGTCTTTTGTTGAGATAGACATGCAAATTAAATGACTTTGCTCCAGTGTCCTCTTGAGGGATTTTCTGAAAAGCAATCCAAGAGGCAATTTTGAACCATTCAAGTATGAGTCGGACAAGAGGGTGGGGGCACATTACTAAGGTGCAGAGGTTGGGACCTCACCAAGATAACTAAAGAAAATGGGAAAGATAAAAAGAAAAGAAGAGGCTTAAGACTTAACTGCTTTATTCAGCTCAGTGACTTTCAAACAGTCCTTGTTCATTTGTCAGGGCTGAGTAAGTCTGTGTAAAGATGGTTGTTGCTTGAGTGACACCTGGATTGTTCGTATTGGCACTCATGCCGGCAGCCCCTTTGAACAGTTTTTTCCCTTCAGGGCTTTGAAATGAAATGAAGACTATAAAGGGGCTATAGAGATACTATGTTCCATCATCCCCTCCTTTATGTGAAACATTAGGACTCTTACAAAATGTCTGAAAAGACGGTAGTACTATTGAGGAAACACTATTGTACTACCGTGTTGACACTAAAAGATAACCATGTAATGAAGCAAAACAGGCTGATTGTAAAATGCCAATTTAACACCTGGCCACGGACTACAGATTAAAACGATCCTCCTCGCTAATTCTGGCACATTTACAGTAATGCTTATTAATATGTACTTTCCCTGGGAAAGAAAACGGTATAAAAAAACCTCAAGAAAAGAAACGTAGCATTAACATGAGGGGTTTATTGGATGTGGTTGGAGAAGTGAAGCAATAGAAATGAAGGGAAAGCAAATTGCTAGGGAAAGGAAGGTCGCATGCCACTGATGGAGTGGTATCCTCCATAATCTTACAGATTACTGTCATTAGCACACGGGCTACAGGCAACAGTCAAATGTCGTCCTGAATTACATGTTCGGTGTTGCCACTGAGTGCTAGTGTTGGATTTGCAGTGCCTTGATTCACACATTTAAGTGCTTTAAAAGCAGAAGCTAAGAAAAGAGAAGTGTCAGAAAATGGAAAAAAGAATGTGACAAATTAAAAAGACAATATATCTCGAAAAAGTTTTGTATAAGAGTGCAATTTTAGTCACTGAAGTGCTCAAGTTCAAGTGTTGGCGACAGTTCAATTCCATTTTCCAGTTTCAGTTTTGCTCTGTGTTCAGAAAAACTTTCCTGTGGGATAAGATAGAACGCACGGTCTTGTGGTCATGTTATCTGTCTCTGTTCCCTGCAGCCACTGAAAGCCTGCTGTCATTATCAACCATCAGGTGAATATTACCGTTAAAGTCATTTTAACAGTTGGTAGTGTCCCTGCAGCATTTAGCTCTTAAATATGTCTCGGTTCTCAATTCTGAAAGGATGGATGTTATTTTTCTGTCGCTACATTTCTTCGTCTGCTGCAAGTATTACGCAAGAGAAATCATCAGCATACATCTTCTTCATAATCTGTGAACCCTGCGGACTGCAATCTGAACTAGATGCAATAAACAAAACGGGGACCACATGCTACTAGAGGTCAACAACTCTACAGGGAACCTTTAATGATGAAGTGTGTTTTCGCCCAGTCATAAATGTGTCCCTGACCAGATGATGAAGGCCAATCAGATACTTGGATCTCATCTTGTATGCACATGCATGAACACACCCTCAACTAATGTGTGTTAATACTCACATTATCATGGGGACATGTGGGCGTAGTGTAGCATATAAACCTTCTGAGACAAAAGAGGAGTTCTTCTGATCAGGACAAAAAAGGCCACAAAGGCAAATTAAACTTGTAATTTACCTTTTTTTAAGGACAGGTGTATCATCGTATCAATAACAATTACTATAATTGATGTTACTTTTGCTTTCACTGGCTAATCTTTGATTTATTGTCTGTTTTTTCTGGTTTCAGTTGGGGGCGCATTATGTGTCACTGATGTATTTTGTCCATTTGTGTTGTCTTTTATAATCTTGAGGGTTGAATAGAAGTGGTGGGTTAAGTACGGTGGCCCTGAAAGGTCAACACACTGCAAATTTAAGACTAGAGACCATTTTGCGATGGGATCAAGTCAGCCACAATGCCAAATTGGGACACATGCACACGCAGACCCACAAGGTGAAAACACACGCAAATAGACACAACACAAAGAAATGTGAAGAAACCTCTTCCTCAATTTTCGGCGCATCGTGTAAAAAAAAAAAAAAAAGAAAGAAAGAAGAAATCACACAACAACAACAGAAGCTGTTTCCAGGAGACACTAAAAAGTGATGCGCACAGCTGGGACATGCTTGTTGTTGCCATGGTTTGTGCCTTGTGATTTATGAAGTAATTCAAGTCGACTATCCGTAACTGTGATCGCCTGATTCAGTTATTATAAGAATAAGCAAAAGGTTAAGGCTAAGTTAACAGAAGATATCTGCAATAATATCTAAATAGTTTGATAATGATGTTAAAAAAAGTAAAAAATAAATAGATTTTAGCTCATTTTCCTACACCGCTGACAGATAGCTGATTTAAATCAGCTCATAATCCACAAACAGCAGCAACAACAGGCGCTGCGTGTCCCGGCCGGTGCATCACTTTTTAGTGACTCATGGAAACAGTTTCCATGTTTGCATTTGTCGTAGTAGTTGGTGAAGATGTTTCTTCATTTGCTTGTGTGTTGAGCTCTCAGGTCCACCGTAATTAAGAGTTGCTTTTTTTCTTGCTCTCAGGGAAATGCTAAATTGTATATATAAATTGTACATATATATATATATATATATATATATATATATATATATAGATAGATAGATAGATAGATAGATAGATAGATAGATAGATAGATAGATAGATAGATAGATAGATAGATAGATAGATAGATAGACCTAAAAACAAAAACAGCCCGGGGTTGAATCTCGCACAATGGTGGGGAGCACTTATCTGCCGCTTTTTCCCGTCAGCTGTCCCCTTCACTGCTGACAGCATGGTGTTCAGTTATGTTTTTTCCTTTCTCCTCAGGAGACATGGGGCCATTGTTGAGGCAGAAATTGTTGTTTGTATCCGTCCCAGTACTCAGAATGATCATTTGTCGGCTGTTTTTCTCTGAAACAAATCTCAGTTTTTCCCCATCTATCTCCCTGAGGGCAGCAGATCTTCACTTTCTCCATCAATTTCCACTGTCTTTATCTGATCTAGGCTGACTCTTTCTCTCTAAGATACACAGGAGGTGCAATGCCCACTGGGATTTGGTGTCACTGCGAACTTCGCTATTTTTAGACAGTCAAATGCTGGAAATGTTAATAGTTTAGTTTTATTCCCATGGCAGCTAAGCTGTTATCACTATTATCTGCAAAAGAGCAAGCGTTTGTGGCCATCTAGCCAGGTTTTTGTTTCTGCTGCTGTGGAGAAGTGATTTCATCCAGACACTTACACTTTTGTTTTTCTTTATTTCATACTTTTTTTGTAAGATTCATGTTTTTTGGGTTTTAGACTGTTAGTCGGGCAAAACAAGTTGAGCTGTGGTAGAAAGTTTTGCGCAGAAAATTGTTTTCTGACATTTAAACTATTAATTTGAATAATAAGGAAGACTTATTTATATGATTTATAATGAAGATAACTGGTGCAGGAGCTGATTGGAACACAACGCCTCTATTACACAAAGGGTTTGACATGCTGTTGATTATTCCCATTGATAATTATTTTGTATCTTCTGAATATGATATTCATTTGTGGGAGTTCCTTATCCAAGCAACCCGTTAAAGGCAGATTCATGGAGACTTGAACTGGATGTGATTCATCAAGAGCCAACTGGGAAAAGCATGTCTTCTTTCTGTATGTGTTGGGAGTTAATGGCTCCTCTAATGAACCACTGCTGGTAGTTTGTACGTGCAGTAAGCTTTTTTTTTATGTTAGGCTTGACTTTGGTGCTTCCACAGTGCCAGCACTTTTTTTTTTCCTTGTTAAAATATTTCCTCTGGTGGCTGAATTTATTCACTATATTTGTCATGCCATCCCAGAGTGCCTCTTAAATCGCGCTGGTAAAATATCTCTTCTTTGAGGCAGGGAGTGCTTTAGTGCCGTCTTCCCTACCAACTCTCCCAGCTCCACACTGGAGATAAATTTACTCTTCTTTTGTCTGTCATTAAATTGCTGCTTGTCAGGGAAATTGCAGTAAAACAGAATAGGAAACTATACACTTAGTAACATCCCTTGACAAACAGTCATAATTAGTGTGAGGGTCTTACCTAATTGTTATTATCGAAAGATATTATTCTTTGGCAATCTTCTTTGAGCTGTTGAAATACACTCTTATAATTTAATTATCACCGTTATTGCACTAATTAACAGCAAAATACATCCAGACTGTCAAAGAAGTCATGGAAACTAAACTCTAAATCATGTGAAATCTGTACTTAACCCAAGTACTGGTCTGGTCTGGTTTTATTAGGAATCTGGTAAGAGTGTGCATGTAAATATCTGGCCCATAATGTGACCAGCGCACTACCAAACTACAGCAAAAAAGATTTGAATAAAATAAATGTGTAGTTTGTAGAATTATTTCTTTATGTGCGGTGGGCCTCCATGACATTCCTGGAAAAAATAATCCATCAAGGGAAAGTGTATAGTTGTGTTGTGCCAAAGGGGGATCAGAAATATTGTTTTAGAGCTCTAAAAATACCCTGTACAGTTTAATTTATTTATCCAAGGGCAAATGTTTTTACACATTGGTCCCGTGCAGATGTTGTTCCTCAGGCTAGGAACCTGGAAAGAGGAGACAACAGCACATCCTCTTCTTCATGTAGACCATCCCTCACTAGTACCCTCGAGCAACTGCAGAGTTGCTACAAATACACAGTCAGCATGAGAAAGTGCTTGAGAGGCGATTAAAAGTGTGTGTGTGTGTGTGTGTGTGTGTGTGTGTGTGTGTGTTGTTGGTAATCCCCTACACTCAACACATTGCATTCATTTGTAATCCTTTGTTGATGCAGATTTGCCTTCACTAAGTTTCAGTATAACAAAGCACCATAATAACAAGGTTTATTTAACTGTGACATGTGAATTAGCTCGAGCTTTCTATTCCCCATTAACTAAGCTTCCGTGGTACTTTGAATGGCTCCCCATGAAACAGCTTTGACACAGGCTGATGTGTGTTTGTAATGCTTGTGAAGGGAAGTATCCGCTCCTGAAGATGCTTCTGAGAACATCTGCAGTTATCCTCCATAGTATAGTTATCCTTCCACTTTAGTGAGCAAAGTATTGAGTTTGGCCTCAGTTTCTTTTTTCTTTCTGTTTTTTTTAAACAATTTAATCAAAGTAAGGTGAGGTCATGTTCTGTTGGCCCTTGTAATTTCCCATGTCTATTCCCTTAATAATGCTACAATGTAATAATGATTTCATGCCTGAGAAACAAAATAATATCTTTGTCTGAAAATATTGCCATTTCTGTGCAGAGGAGTGGATGTGAAAAAAGAAAAGAAATAAAAAGACCTTACTATGACCCTGTTGCTCTCGACTGCCTTAAGTGTTCTCCTGGGCTCCTGAGGCCCTGATACCGTAGGAAAAGAGTATGGAGAAAATCAAACAGAAATCAATAACTACACTAACCTCAATCCCCAAACCAATTACAAAAGCCTGCCGTGCACAGTTTGTCTGGGCGATTCCACTGAGGGTCTAATTATTTGTTTATAAGACACAGAGAAACTGACCTCTCGTATAGCCCGGTTCACTGGGTTAGGTTGTTGTTTTACTCACCTAGAAGTGACTGTAAGTACAGGCTTGTGGGTGCAAAAATAATAAAATCACAGGCATTTTTTTAAATCACATTTTCCTAAATTCTAACATGATTTTTCCGAAACTCTTGTTTTCTCCGACTAACATTTAAAACCCGAAATATACGAATGTGTTTGCTCAGTTTTGCAGGTGTGAATAAGAAACGGTGTAATTCTCAAAGCAACCACAAAGGGCGAAGTGCTCCCTCTAACTGCGCTGCCAAGGAAATTGCGTCTCGGTGCTCTTTGCACATATTTAAATCAGGTAATATTTTTTACCTATTACGTATTAATATTTTCTATGCAAATTAGCCTCATAGGAAAAACAGTCCAATTAAAAAATATCAGTGCTAATGGCCACACGCAGTGCTAGTGGAATTATTAGTGTCTTCATTTATAAGGGCTGTCAGACTGGGATATTTAATCCCAAATACAGACTCTCTCTCTGTCGAGTTTAAAATCTTTTGCTCTCCATTGTCCTCCCTACTGTGTTCATTTATACGTTGCTACATGGATAATTGTAATCTAATGCAAAACAATGGGTGTGTTTGCAGTGTAATATCATGAGCTATCTTTTGTGAATCGGACCTTGAGACGGGGCAGATGGCGGTTGCAAGTGATGCACTGTTCACGGTGCTATAGCGGCCGCAATCCATTCTTTGTAAATGCACCCGTCAGCTTGCTATGACATAAGATAAAGACAAGCAGCGACTCCTTACGATGAAGAGAATGTTAGCCACTTTTGCTTGAAAACAAATCACTTAAATGATAGATTATCAAAATAGTTGCCAATTATCTATCTGTCAATCTTCTAATTGACTGATTGCTTCAGCCCTAAACTTTTATGTTACACAGAAATGCGCATTAAGTACACGTGTGTGTGTGTATATATATATATATATATATATATATATATATATATATATATATATATATATAAATAAATAAACAAATAGAAATACAGTAAAAAAATATATATAAATTAAAAAATATATAAATATATATCTGCCTTCTGTACAGGTATAGTACTGGGTTCATATTCTGGTCATATTATTAGCTAAATGTGTATTGTCTACAGTACATGCTAATAAAATACTTAAACAATGACTGGACACAACAATGTTTTTCAGGCAGTAAATAGCTGCAGCATTCATGTTGTGGTTGTTGAATGCAAATCCCTATTTCTTTGTTATTTATTCACTCATAGTTTAAGATAAATGTAAGTCTCTTAATTTAAAACAGTACCTTTTGTTATTAACTTTGTGAAAAACAAATTTAGCTTTCCTTTATTCTTCACTCACTTGTCTGGCCATCACTGTTGGTCTCAAAAAATAAGAAGTACTAACCACTCCACCTCTTGTCAAAGAGCAGTTTTACTTTTCCATTAATGAAAATAATATTTGAAACTTTAATGTGCTAATGCAGCTTCTGCCTTCTGTTTTTTTAGAAGGAATTCATTCGAGGTGGGATTATTTTTAATGGATGTTTAGTGGTTAGGCAAACAAAATAATGGAAAGAACCCATGAAACCTTGAAATAATCATTTATGAAGGCTGATGCACAGATAATGAGTTATTCAGCTTTGAGCAGAAGCAGCCTTAAAGTTTTCTAAAATAATATATACAGTATATCTCAAAAGTGAGTACACCCTTTAGATTTTTGCAAATATTCTGTTATATCCTTTCAGGGGATAACATTATCCTACTGAAACTTTGATATAACTTAAAGTAGTCAGTGTGCTGCTTGAATAACAGTATAGATTTATTGTCCTTTGAAAATTACTCAGTACACAGCTGTTAATGTCTAAACAGCTGGCAACAAAAGTGAGTACACCCCATAGTGAACATGTCTAAATTGTGCCCAAAGTGTCAATATTTTGTGTGACCACCATTGTTATCTAGCACTGCTTTAACCCTCCTGGGCATGGAATTCACCAGAGCTGCACAGGTTGCTTCTGGAATCTTCTTCCACTCCTCCACGACGACATCACGGAGCGCACGGATGTTGGACACCTTGCACTCCTCCACCTTCCTCTTGAGGATGCCCCACATGTGCTCAATTGGGTTTAGGTCTGGAGACATACTTGGCCAGTCCATCACCTTAACCTTCAGCTTCTTCAGCAAGGCCGTTGTCATCTTGGAGGTGTGTTTAGGGTCATTATCATGTTGGAAAACTGCCCTACGGCCCAGTTTCCGAAGAGAGGGGATCATGCTCTGCTGCAGGATGTCACAGTATATATTGGAATTCATGTGTCCCTCAATGAAATGCAGCTCCCCAGTGCCGGCAGCACTCATGCAGCCCCAGACCATGATGCTGCCATCACCATGCTTGACTGTAGGCAAAACACATTTGTCTTGGTACTCCTCACCAGGGTGCCGCCACACACGCCGGACACCATCTGACCCAAACAGGTTTATTTTGGTCTCATCAGACCACAGGACATGGTTCCAGTAACTCATGTTCTTGGATTCATTGTCTTCAGCAAACTGTTTGCGGGCTTTCTTATGCATCGGTTTCAGAAGGGGCTTCTGTCTGGGGCGACGGCCATACAAACCGATTTGATGCAGTGTGCGGCGTATGGTCTGGGCACTGACAGGCTGACATCCCACTTCTGCAACCTCTGCAGCAATGCTGGAAGCACTCAGCATTCAGAGAGAATTGTGCCCAAAACACCAAATTTAACAGCCCTGCTTATCATTTACACCTGAATCCTTGTAACACTAACGAGTCACATGACACCAGGGCGGGAAAACAACATCATTGGGCACAATTAGGACATGTTCACTATGGGGTGTACTCACTTTTGTTGCCAGCTGTTTAGACATTAACAGCTGTGTGCTGAGTAATTTTCAAAGGACAATAAATCTATACTGTTATTCAAGCAGCACACTGACTACTTTAAGTTATATCAAAGTTTCAGTAGGATAATGTTATCCCCTGAAAGGATATAACAGAATATTTGCAAAAATCTAAAGGGTGTACTCACTTTTGAGATATACTGTATGTATGTGTTTAGTCAAATCGGTTTACTGTGCCAAGGAAAGTAGTTTAGAAAATCATGAAAATGTAAGCTGGACTGCAATGACCAAGGGACTTGTATAAATTGTAAGAATTTAACCAATACCTTAATTATAACAACAAAAAAAGAGCATCACAGAGCAATGATGGGGCAGCCAAAGGACTTATATTCAAGTCACAATAGCACAACACCTGTGTGTCTGAGCCCTGATGAGTTGTCTTGTCCTACTTCAGGTTGTGTTAACCTTTTTGAGGAGCCAGAGGAGCTCATGACGTTTTCCACGTTTTTAACCTGACGTGTCTTTTGCCATCTTGAAGGATTCATCCGGTCCCATTATTTCTCTGCAACTTTACATAATTGTTGAGGGCTGTGGGGACATTGCAGGACCTGATGTTCCCACATTTCCATTGTAAACTAAAATTCTGTCACAATGTTTCCGATTGCCCACAATGTAAATAATAATAATGTTGCAATGATATTAGACAAAGGGCCAGGACCCCATAAACACTGCGAGGCAAATCCCAAATTGTTGTTATAAATGCCATTATAAATGTGTGGCCTCCTGAATCCTCAGACCAATACATTACAACTTCTTAACTTGTTGTAAAGCAAGCCCATTTCCACTTTCTTAATCCTTCAATGAACTCTAGTCTGTCTCTCTGCAAAGAGCCCTGGTCTGCAGTCAAAAATTAATTTTGTTTAGGGAAAGTTAGTAGCTGAATGAAATGACCCCAAAGTATTTAAGGGCACTTTCACAAGCCACAGTTCGTTTGGTTAGTCCGAATCAGAGTGAAATTGATACTTTTGGTTTGTTTTCTATTTAGTCTGGTTCAATTTCACAGTGCACAATAATTCAAATGTAAAAAACTCAATAAAGAATTCGATGAAGGTCGTGCACAAAGGAGCAGGGCCAGACATGTACTCACAAAAGTCTTTCTTAATGGTCAGAAATTTGGCAGTGGAAAATATAAACACAGAAATCAATAAGTGCAGAGAACACACTAAGCAAGTAACTTGGAGCAGAACGCGCTGCAGATACGTTTGGTGATCCTGGCAGTAATCCTGCTTTGCTTTTTCTACCAAACGCATTAGGAAAGTATTCAGAACTAGCAACTTCTGCAGAAGTCCAAATCAAATGTCTCCCACTTATGTCAACTTGTCATTCACATATTTCATTGACCTCATGACGTTTTCCATCAACGTCAAGGAAAAGTGAGGAAATGACTTTGGACGTAATTTCTTTTACTATTTCAGCCCAGGATGTGTATGTAACAGCCCCTCTCTCTCTGTAAGGTACTTCAAATGTATTTTTAGTTATGCATTATTGTCCCTTTAGGGGTAAATGCAGTGCTTTTAAAGTCCACCCTTAGCATATCATGCTTTTATGCTTGGATCTTTAAATGTGCCATTAGACTGTTGAGTCTACTCTTATGTGGTACATCTTATTCTGCAGCAATGCATTTCTTAGTTTCTCTTCAATCCTTTGTTTTGAAACTTTCAGCACAAACTAGCACATTCAAATGTCTCGTGCACTCTGTAAATTAAAGCAAGAAACGTTCTGAGAAATCCGAATTTGCCTTTGTACTGTAATATTAACGCTGAATCCCTCTATGTAGCTGTTGTACTGACAGTGTGTCTGCGCTACACTTAATTTTTAACATTTGATAACTTATTGATGGACTGAACTGCAAAATGAAACTTGCCTGTGTATGTCTGCATGCATGCGTGCGTGCACAGCAACATGCAATATGTAGCAGTAGCTGATGAGCCGAGCCAATGCGGATACACAGATGTTCCTGTAGGAAAACTGCACCAATAATTGATGCTTCTGAAATCACTGAAACTGACAACGTTGTTCGTGCAGACGACAGCGAGTGGAATGTCACTGAGTAACTGTCATAATTGGGCTGAGATGTAGATGGTGAGCGAAATGATTGGCTGGAGTTTGAAAAGAAGTCAGATGTCTCCTGTAAAGAATCTGTCTTTTGTTTGTCTGTTCAGTCTGCAAGCCTGATTATCAGATCCTTCGTGTGCGAAACTCCTGTTGTTTCACTTAACAGTAACTCACCTGTCACCATCTCACTTCGCTTGAAACGGGAACGTCAGCAACGGGCACAGGGACTCCGTACTCCCAGGATCTGACAAGAAACGATAGTAATCTGAGCCGTTTCAACTCTTGGAGAGATGTCATGAATTTGCCATTGTGTAAGAAATGATTTATGGTCGAAAGTACTTAATGTAGTTGGAGCCAGCGATGAAACACAGGGTTCGGAGATGCAGGAATAGTGCAAGGTTTGAATACAGAGGTCCTCATAACCATAATACCATGCTTCTATTCTCCCTTTAGTGCACACATGCAACACCCTCTTTTAATTGAGAATTATTTTAAACCGCACTTAATGCTGCAGTCACTGTGCCATGACTCACTCTAAATCCTTAGCTCTTGTCACCATAAGAAAAATAATATTGCTTGTGGTTTAGTGTAATGTGTGAGTATCACATCAGAAAATAATCAACAGTTTATTTATTTGATGAATTGCATCAAACGGCAACAAATCTGTTACACTTTGGCAACAACTAGCAACTAAAAGTGACATAAAGTTTAGCAAATTAAAACAAATTACATTTAAATAATTTCTCCCATTGAGATACTGCACTGTAGCCGCAATGTGTTTCTAGTATTGCTCGACATTTAGCATACGCCAAAAGGGTGAAAGTAACAGACATCGGATGTGCATGAGCGGAATAACAAAACATGGTGTATGAAAGGTTAATGAGCCCGGAGAAGTGGAATGGTCTCTGTCATGTGAGACTTCCCACTTCTGCAGGAGTTAAGCAAGTAACAGAAGAAGAACAGCAGGCAGCATGTGGAACATTCATGAACATTGCACATTAAAGGGCCTACGAAATGATAAACATGAATTTCTACGGATGATAGTAAATGCTATTTGTGGTGTAAAATGATGTGTTATTTATGACACAATGATCGCAGTATTTAATAAATCATGATTTAGTATGTCGACCACCGATGTTTACATTACCGCTACCGGAAACACCCGACGCCGTGTTCTGACGTCACAAGTATAAATAGTTCACCAGTTGAATACACAGACAGCACGGCAGACGTGGCGGTTCCAGACTCTGGCTCGGATATTTTGACAGAATCGAGTGACAGTGAGTCGTCAATAGACTCGTTGCACCTTCAAGAAGAGGAGTTTATTGAAGAGGATGCCGGTGTCGTGGATTTAGATCATGCGGGCGAGTTTAACATGGTGGAAACAGAGCAGCGCGAGACACAGTATTCAAGATGGAGACACAGACGGGAGCGGACCGGTGGATGATGGTGACGGTGATCTTGGATTTGGCGGAGATCCTGTGCGGCAACAGAACACCAGACAGGTATATACATTTGACTATAGTTCATAGAACTTATCAATATATAGTAAATACTTCATAATAAAACGTAACATTATCCTCGATCGTAAATAGATCGCAAGCTATCGATAGCTTGCTAGCGAGTCGATAGCTTGGTTTCCTTGAATTGTTATGAACCCGACTAGTTGTCCGCAAATTGCTCGATCCCTAAATATTCAATTACTTCTCTACTTGGACACATCGACGTCTGTAAAGCTTGATAACTTGATTCTTTCTCGAAGTTTCTGCGATTGAGGTTCTATCATTGTGTCTGATGTCAAACGTCATATATTACGAGGCTGTATATAAAGCATTAGCTATTAGCTAACAAACAGACCGGAGGACAGCGCTGTTTTATAAAGTATAGTCTGTATACTGACCGTCTCACCTATAGTGCTTACGAGCCTGTCGTCAAACACAGGCATATATATATAGTATGAAATTAAGATGACGTTAATATTGGCCTTTTTTCTGGATATTGCATATTGTGTACATGTCCTTACCACTCTTCTTTTGTACATTTAGGTGTACATGTGAAAACTGAACAATTATGGAAGCAATTGAAGAGCTGCTGCCAAGAAAAGGATGTCATGGAGGAACTCAATGAATATGAGGGACATGGTGCAAACATAACCTGCATAACAGATCACCCAGGATTCAAATCAAATTGTCTAGATGTTTGGGTGTTGCAGACAGCCTACCAAAGGTATTTGAAGAGGAACAGACAACAAGCAGGTGATCGGCCACGTAATGAGTAAGTTACTTGTGTGCACAAATGTGTAGAGCTCAGAAACTTTGATGTATTTATGGGGAGTCGAATGGTCACTCTGGCAAAGTTACAGAATACGTAGATAAATAAGCAAATAAGGTTGAAGTGGTTACCATTGACATGTATTATCTTGTATGTTACAGAATATATCACTATATGGCATACCGCCAGCTGGTGAGATTTTGTTGGGGAATACTTGGTAAGTATGTGCCATTCAAAAGATCTGTGTTTCCATCTGACAACTACACGTCGTTCAAGTATCAGCACTTTATTAGAGTCAATAACAAAACACAATGTCAGTTCAGTGATTGAATCTGCTTCTATACAGCACAACAGCATCCCTCTTGTTTGGTTCTTCCACCGACTGCTGAGTGGATCTGGGACTTCGAAAGGTTCCTCATCAACATTGTCTTGGCACAAAGCATTGAGTCTCGGTCAAGAGTTCAGTAACATACTCTACAAAAAATATGTTTTATAATCAAGCATTATATATAATATGTATGTATGTGTGTATATATATATATTATGATGCTGACCTTTGGAACAACCAACTTGGATTGGAACTTGCAGTCCAGCTGACCTGACACGTGGTCGCGCCTGCATGGACTTGTGGTGTGTCCGTGGAGGGGGATCCGTCTGCACAGCAATTTCTTTCTGACATGTCTGAAATGTACAAAACACAACTTTACTAATAAATCTTTCAAACCAGCATGAAATTGTATTGCATTTTTATACATGTCTGCGTAAAGAAAATATCTAATAACATTCATAATAAAAGATGTGGTTGAATTGATTGAGAGAGCAATGATATCAAATTAAACAAATATATGAATTATGTACATGCATGTGGTGATTGTATGTTTAACACGTCATGTGCAGGTCTACTGGTACTACAACTGTAATGCACAGATGACGTACAGTCTGTATACTTACTGGTGTACACACAGCTTCCTCCCAAGTGTGGATGTCCAATAGATGGTCGCTGATCATACAGGTATCCTCAGTTCTGTCAGTGGCTTCATTCACCAATGTTTCAATACCTATGTAATAATAGGGTGATCGTTAAAAGTTAAATAGACTCACGCTTTTACTCAAACTACAGAATATAATGGGGAAGCCTGTTATAAACATTGAATCTATACTTAATTAAGCTAATGAAGTGTAATTAGCTAAACTACTACTACTACAAACAATAACACAGATATTGGCTAGGGCCTGGTGTAGATGGATGGATACACAGATACTTTATTCATCCCGAGGGAAATTTAGGAAACATTTACATTACAGTTTACATTTGTATGTCAACTCGTTACATACAGTAGGCCTAGACCGATTATGACTTTATGCTTGAAACAATAAATACAGTAAACGAGTAGCACGGCTTACCTTTGCTCTCTCCCTTTTGGTGAATGCATTTCGTCGTCTCTTTGGTGGAGGACTCTGCACCGGCGGACATGTTTGAGTTGGCGTGCTGGCTTGTGCTGGCTTGTGCTGGCTTGTGCTGGCTGGGGTCTCGGCAGTATTGTAGGCACAGCATCTGCTTTCAGTTTTAAATTCTTTTTGAATCTCATTTCCTTGGCGAACATAGTTTGTTCGAAACACGATCTCTCAAAGTGCTGCCCACACATCGTCGGTTTCATCGACGCACTTGTCTTGTCCAAAAACGCGACATTTTATCATCTTTTGGCCACAGAAAGCTAGAGTTTGAGACAGCCCCACATCCCCATACAACACATCGCTTCACAATTATCCTTGACGATCAATTGTTGTCCGTTCTTTCTCGTAATAATTGACAGCAGTCTTTGCTGGACGCTTCAACGCAGACGAACAAGGCGGCGGCGGCTGTAACGCAGACGAACAAGGCGGCGGCGGCTGTAACGCAGACGAACAAGGCGGCGGCTGTAACGCAGACGAACACTGGCGGCGGCTGTATTCTACTTGCGGCGGCTGTATTATACTTGCGGCGGCTGTATTATACTTGTGGCGTCATCGCCCGAACATTGCCGAAGTGGATGCTCTCGCCGCAGCGATCGATTGTTGTTAGCGGAAGTCATTTTTATGCTGTTATGATCGTGATTTATTACGAATACATCAATATTAATATATGTAAATAAATATGTATATATAAAATATATATATGGCACATTTCACAATAGATATGCAACCTCTATCATATACCAAGGCCAATAACACTGACGAAATATAATTTGGTAGGCCCTTTAAAGGTTAAATTAGCATTGACTGAATTGTGCAGTTAAATTCCTACTAAGCACCTAAACTTTAAAGGAAGCACGTGCGTATGTTAATGCTGTGTTTAAATAATTATTTTGTAAATCATGAACCTTTTTTTATTCACACCAGCTTAAATGATCTCTTGCAGGAAAGGAGGCTGTGTGCACACCCGTTCCTGGAGATCTACCGAGAAGGTCAGATCCTGTTCATGGCCCCCTTGGCCCGGCAGGGAGATTTCTACGTACCAGAAGTCCGACCGGCAGAAAGGAAGCGGTCAGAACAAGAGGATTTGCACAGTGACTCAGATGTCTCAGGTATGTGTACTTCTTGCTGTACTGCATAAGCACATACATGTTTGTGTACTTACAGCCTTGGAATACTGGGCATCATTTAGCATCCCGAAAGGAAGTCATTTAGATTTCATGTCTGTCTGTTCCCCACTTCCGTTACAGAAATGGAACCCCTCACTCAAATATAGTACGGGGTAGTAGGCCAACAAATACCTCCTAAAATGTTACTCAGTGTTTTTCTCCATCTACATAAACCTCTTTAGAAAGGATATCTGCAGTTCAACGTTTATGATTATTAGATGAAGTCAATCCTGATAAAACAAACAACCCTATTTTCAATTATTTAATAAATCCGAAAATAATAGACCATAAAGGGTAATGTATTTGCATACAGAGTTTGGGATGTCACCTGTTGGTTTTTGTTTTGAAATTTAAATGTGGGTGTATCACCTACCCCCACCACAAGATCAGCACTGATTTGGAGTCATGTTTTTGGACATCTGACAATAAGTCCAATATTCACTCTGTTTTGCTTTCTACCAAAGCCTTAGTGAAAGATCTGGGTCTTAAGCAACTAAATGTTCCACTATGTTCCCCAGCGAGTCATTAACTGTGTCTGTGTGTGATGTTGAGCTGGTAGTGTACCGTGTTTGTTTTTTTATAGGCCTTTTGCTGCCGCTGCCAGAAATGAGGTTGATGAGAGCAGTGTGAAACAAAACATTAAAGTTTCAGGCCGTAAAACCTAACGATAAACTCAAAACTCTTAGTAGAGCGTTGGGGAACTGCAGAGTCATGTGATAGTTCTCTGTGGGTTTGTCACAATGAGTGACTCCTTTTACATTACACTTAGTCATTTTAACCATTATTGCTATAGAATCATTGATTAGTGCTGCTTTAAGCATTTTAATAGCCACCTAGACACATTTCAGAGAAGTGAAATTGGTTATTAATACCGTAAAATTGTATATAAAAAGTTATTCAGGAAGAAATTTTTCTCCCTCAGTTTTATACAGTCAGCTACGTCCTGATGACTATTAGAAAGCTGCCTGTTAAGGCACCTGTGTTTGGGCTTCAGCATTCAGCCGTGGAGTTGCCGCTTGGGTGGGACCCAGGGGAATTGGACCTTGTCGCTACTGCTGTTTTGTTTATGAGCAGCCCTGCAGAGGCAAACTGTGATTGACACCTTCCTAGGTGTTAATGAAAAGACCAGACACAGCATCTTCTGGTGGAAGTGTGTGTGCTGCCACTCACAAGATGCTGTCCACAGCTATATGGACTCCATACGGAAAACTTGCTTTCAATGATAAAGAAGCGCAAACGCTTAATTACAATTCCACTTGACATTAATTCATCCTCATGAGACGAACAAGCTTGTGAGGAGTGTTTTCAAGAGTCAACCCTGGGTGAAGTGAGATGAAGCAAGTCTAATCATGAGTTGACATGGAGTGTGAAAACAAGCCTATCTGATGATACTGTCTCATAGCACCTAATTGCTACAGCTTTGTGGCAGAGGCCATATTGTTCAATGCAGTTAAAAAAAAAAGCAGACAATAATTAATCCAAATATAGCTCAGTGGAAACTTAGTATAGACATATACATGTATAAATAAGCACATAAAACATAACAGAATACACAGACAACATTTGACTATAAACATCTTTTTTCCAAATACATAGGATATGATTGGTGCTGAAGAAATTATGAGATTAGGTAAACAGAAAATTAATCAGCGACAATTTAAATAATTAATTATTTGTTTAACTCCATCAAGTATAAATAATCTGTTGTTTCTGCCTTTCACAAGTGAGACTTTTAAACACTGCACATTGAATATGGCCGACCGCTTGGCCCTCCTTTTCAAACTCGACCTTCATTTTGATCTTAACTACATATCTGTAAAGTTTCGTGATTGCATCTTGCACGGTTACAATGCTATCTCAGTACAAGAAAGACAGACAGACAGACAGACAGACAGTTCGCAAATTATTCAAAACCTTCTCCATGTTAGTTCCTTCTACAGTAGGCGTCTCGAGGAACACATTTTTCCATGATGACACACACAGACTCACAAGCTGAAAACAATACTAGCGTTGTTTTCGCAGCTGATAATTACTGATGTTGCACTGAAATTCATGAAAAAGCAAGTGTTAAAAGAATTAGAGTAGCCTAGATATTTGTCGGACCCATCACACCTGGTGTCACATCTCCATACTTCAAAAGTCCATCTGGATCCTCCCCTCTTTGTTACAAAATGGCGTAAAACTGAGTGTTAAAATCCTCTGCTTTTCACGTGTCATGGGTGCGGTGCAGAGTGGGAATGACATGTGGGTCCATGACTGTCAATGATAATGTGACAGCCAGCCCTGCTCCTGTCACAGTGGGAACTCAACCAGGTTAGTGGAGCATTCAGTGGACACTGGAGGAATCTTTGGTCCATTGACCCCCCCAACACAACCATATGCTCCCCACTACTCCCCCATAGCGAGCCTGTCACAGTGTGCCTCCTTCCCACATGGCTCCTTACCGACAGCAGTGTCGAAATCATCATTCTCTAACATAATTTACTCTGTGGAACCACACAAGTCTGTGAGTGGATGTTGTGCAACATTTTGTTTTTAGTTGGCGATTAACATGTTTACTACAAGTCTTTGTTCGTTGTCACCGGGGCATTTTTAAAGTCCTAAGGGGCAAGCAAACGTCAAGTTTTGTCAAAGCAAGTATTAAGTGAAATCTGATTACAAGTCCGTCAGGTCTGAACAATAAAATGGATTAAAATAATATTTTAACATTTTCCTCTAGATCAGGGGTCAACGACCTGATACTGAGAGCTACTTCAAGGGTACTGAATAATACGAAGGGCTACTTGTTTGATACAAACTTCCTGAATAACATAGTTGCACGGTTCACCTTTAATTATAATATTATCATTAATAATAATAATAATCATAATAAATATTCATATATGTGAAGATCACATGTTAATGTTAATTATTCTTATAATTAATGATTTATGGTAGGAAACAGATATATTTAAACATGCAACATTATTTATTTACGTTCTCAATCTATTTCAACATTTGTACAAAGTATCACTTCTGTAAAAACAAATTTGGAAATCATCAACTGTCACATCTTCAGATCATATCCTGTTTGTACAAACACTAACTTTGTAACATCAGAGAGAGAGGAGATCACATCGAAACCTTTCTTCTCGTCTTAGAACAGTGTTTTCAATAACCATCATTGAACCTTTCAACACCTCTCCGTCCGAAAAGGCTTTCTTGTACTTTATTAAAAATGTACAGCTCTAAATGAAGCTTCCGCTGCTTTCTGTGACTTGTTCCCCGGCCTCGTGAGAAGAGATGCTGCTGCCCAAAGCTGCTTTAACTCACGGCTTGTTTTTAGAACATGTCCTGCGACATTTTGAGAAATACAGTTGTTGGCTTTTTTAAAATTAGATTAGAATATCATTACCAATCTGGTATCTGTCTCTTTTATAAGTATAAAGCTAAAGCCGGTAGCTATTAGCTTAGCTTAGCATAAAGACTTCTGCAGGGAGAAACCGCTAACGTGACCCAGGGGAAAGAATCATTCTCAAAGTCCCGCCCCTCTACAGCTCCCCAATTAACATGCTAAATGTTGTTTGTTTAATCTATACACAAACACAAATGATGAAATTACAGTTTTTATGGAAAGTAACGTGCTGTAAATATATTTTTGGCTTGAGGCAGTGACTTCCTAGAGTGTCCTCACCGTGTGGTTGCCGATCAACAAGCACAGCCCGACCAATTACTAATAGCATGTTAATTAGTGTGCTTTAAAAGAGCTGGTCAGCAGCTTTGTTAAACTTTGTGCACAGTCTGGCTTACTGTCTCTTCCTACTTCCAATCTTTAGGCTTTAAGCTTCTTACTTAACGGACATACATGAGAGTTCCCAAGCGTATTTCCCCAAATCTCAGACTATTCCTGAAAAGTTCTGTTAGTTAATAGTGGATTTAAGCCTTAATATAATAATTGCCTTCCTGTAAAGTAGGTTTGAGTTTGCTCATTAAATCTCAGCCTGCTCTGATTCTGCAGCATCTGTCTCCGTCTAATTCAAATAATAAAAGATCAACTGTCACTCTGCATGTAGAGGCCGATGCCTAAAGGCACCATTAAACTCCTCCAATCAAATGGAGCGACAGTTTTCTCCTTCAAAAAGAATGAAGATATCATTCCTAATGTATATCTTCCAATCCAAATGGGATTTTTTTTACTACCCATTGACTGATTACATTTTGCAACTTGCTTAAGGCGTTCAACCAGCAGAGGAAAACCAACACGAGACCAAATTCGTTGCTCTATCGGAGCTCAGTATGCATATTTTTAACGTTGTACATTTTTCTCTCGGGTCCATCAATCACATGCACATGAGGTGGTTGTAAATGAATCAGTGAGAACTTGTGGCTAGATTCAAATATGAATGCATTTTAAAAAGATAAATAGGAGTTAATTCTATGGTGTACATTGTGTCTCTCATGTTTACAACTTCTCTTGCAGAAGGTGAAGTCCGCTGTATGTAAGGTTATTGTCTGGAATACTTAATGTATCATTCAATCAGCTATGCAGTTTACATGCAACTAGTTACAATTCTCTCTAGTTCAAGCCCCTGCGTGCTCCATCCTGGCCCCAGTCTCATATTCTCTGTCAACATGAACTGATTTCCACTGCAATATCTTTTCATCTTTTCTAATATGATATGTGTGACACAACAGCGTGAGCCTTTTTTTAGGTTTTAATGTTTTTCGACAAAGTGCATTGCAGCACTACAGCAAGCATTGTGTTTGTTGTATGTCTCTCAATTTGAGCTCAGAAGCGTGACATTCAATACGTCTCTGGAGCGTATAGTTCTGTTTTCTACCTTTGAAGTTTAATGAGGAATAAAAATGTTTTGCTTCTCTGTTTGGTGTCTCAAGAGCTCTTCACAGAGTTACCGACCAAGTCAGCAGCAACTTTCATTTATCTTTTTCTTCACCTTGTTCAATCTTATGGTTTGAAATCTATGTGTGACTTTGTTCAGGTTACAGCCAGTGTTCTTCTGAATCCCCAGACAGATTTCAGAGGAAATACACGTGTTGCTTTGTAATTGGTGATTTCAAACAGTGATAAGTTGCGATACAGTCTTTCCTGTTACATTGTTCCTTAATTGAAATGCACAGCAGTTAGAAGACTTGTCAACCTGTCATTCTCTTAACTGCACAAATCTCAGCTACCTCTGGTAATTTGTTCTATTTCATATTCACCCGTAACATTAAGAAGCCTCCGTCTGGCTTCTGTCCACGACAGGCTGGCTTAGTGTAAGGAGATATTGATTTGAGAAGAGCGGTATGTGGAAACACTCACAGCCACACAAAGACAAAAGGTCAACAGAACGGCACAGGTATGAAATTGATTCTATTAATCTGAAAGGACCAAACTTGAGAACACTGAGGAGTCAAGTGATTGGGCTGTTTGTAAGAAACCTCTCCAATTAAAGAGCAGAAGACCTTTAGCTTTCAGGAGTTTCTAATTAACAACATCTCAGAGCCTATTTAGAGTTCAGGCTTCAAGTTGCAGCACAAGGTGTTGCTGCTCATCCCATAGTTCATTAACAGCCAGACAAATGTGTCACTAGCAAGATATTCTACATCTAGTACATCAAGTATTTACCAGCTTCCACATTTTTGGAGTTAAACTTTATATATATTTGCTGGTTCCTTGTTCACTAATCATCATAAACCTGAACTGAATGTGCAAGATGCAACATGTCTGCGTCAAAGCTGAAAACCTGAGAGTCACTGCAAAGGTTAGGTTCTCTTTATGTTGGTCTGTCTGTGGGAATATGTGTGATCAGTCTTTGTTTGATCAGACTAGATATCAACAACTATTTGATGGATTGCCATGAAATCTGGAAAAGATATTCGTGGTTCCCAGAGGATGAATCAGAATGACTTTGGGGATCCCCTGACTTTTCCTTCAGCGCCACCATGAGGTTGACATTTCTGCTTTTGACTGAAATATCTCAACCACTATTGGATGGATGAAATTAAATACATTTTTGCACAGATATCCATGTCTCCCTCGCGGTGAACTTTAATAACTTTGGCGATCCACTGACCTTTCATCAATTGCCAGCATCACGTCAAAACTTCAACTTACTGCCTGCATAACTAAAGAGCATTTCCATGCAGCCTCACTGTACTTTATTTTTAGAGCTCATCAGCAAATGTTTGTAATCTTACATGCTTAATTAAACATGAACATGGTAAACATAGGCATGTTAACATTGTCTTTGTGAATGTTTTTAGACTCCAAATATTTGATATACTGACATTTAATTTGAAGATACATTTATACACATATGAACACATGTTCCTCCCTGCATGATGTCCAAATAATTGATTGAGTCTGGAGTAAAATTAAGTACAATTTGTGGAAGACATAATAGTTATTCTGAACTGAAGTCACAGTGCAGCTCAAATGCAATCATGCAGATTTTGGTTAAATCCCAGCACTGGATATTTTGGGCAGCGTAGCTTTCCTCATGTGGCGTTTGTTTATAGAAGTACTCTCACCATCTGTCCATCCCCCTCCCTTTTGTTTCATCACTGCTCTAGGTGCAGACTCCAACAGTGAATACAGCTCAGGGAGTGGAGTTCTCCTGTCGGACAGCAGAGAGACGTCCCTGGCGGCTTCCTCAATCCGCTCTGTGCCTATCCAGGATCAAGGGGATAGAAACTACAGAGGGAGAAGCTCCAGGGGAACCTCTTTTAAAGAGCTGGACTGTGAGCAGACCGAGAGAGAAGAGCAGCTTCATGAAGACTCCAACCAGAAGAGCCCGGAGGCTCCCACTCAGGAGTGGTGGGGTGCTGTTGGAGGAGAAGAGTAGAAGTTGAGTGAGACATGTTAGTTGAGGATGAGAGGGGGAAAGGACTGAAATTGAAGAGGTTGGGAAGTTCAAATTATAAAGGTGTGTCTCACTATGGGTTCATGTCCAAAGGGAGAAATGTTCAAAGATAAGGCCGGGGATATTCTATAGTTTTGTTATTGTGAAGACTGAAATATTCCAAACATGTGGTAGTCCGTTTCTCAAGACTTTCAGACTTCCCTACCCTGAAAGCCCATTCTATCCGATAGAAAAATCTTTAATAATAGATCATGAATATAAAGTGTCTTTTTAAATTTTTTTAGATAAAAAGTCAAATACTTTCCTAAAACAGCTGAGCACTGTACTTTTTTAGCAAATGCTACTCAAACAGGAGTAAATTGTGCATTTTAGCCGCTTATTAATCCACATGTGGTGCTCTGGTGAGTGTTACGGCAGCAGGACGGTGTGTGCAGGACCAACTAAAGTAAGCCACAGTGCCTGTGTTCATTGTAATGAAGGAACACAGTGCACCCAGCGCACCCAGCGCACCCGTGTATATAATTAGAATGATATAGAATATAACCCGACTTATTTTTTACTCTTTTAAACTGAACGTTTTAACATCTGCTAGATTTTTCAGACAGAAAAACAATCCACTTGAAATCTGAAATATATTCAGGTAGCCTGAGATTCTTGAAACATTTTTACAGAAGTGATGATGTTTGTCAAAATGATACAAGATGACTGAACTGAGTACTTTTTTTAAAACTTGAAATGTCTTTAATTTGCTGTACTGAAGCTAACAATGACTTGCATTTCTAACAAGAGTGTTGTTTGTTGTTAGGATTGATTCACAAACCTGTGGAACTCTGTTGATTTCAAAGACGTTTTAATTGGTTTAAAGGCCTTTTGTTTCAATCGTTATTAACTGACATAAGGCACTGACGTTACTGTGAGCACATAGCAAAGTGATCTATACTTTGTTTTTTGTATTTTTATATTGTGTTAAACTGAATATTTGTGCACACAGATTGTGTGTTTGCATATCTCTGTTGGTGATGGCACATGTTCTGATATAAAAATGTACTTCATTTCCAAAGAGGAAGGTGTGAATGAATGCATAATTGCCTCCTTTGTGTAGTCCTCCTGAGCCCCTGTGAGATTATGGACATGATTATAGTGAGTGTGTAGCCTGCTGCCATGATCAGTCGAGGAGAAAGATGACAAGGCAAGTGGGCTGACCATTAATATTAATTTCATTATTGCTGAAAGCACAGACAGCTCTGTATAACTCTACCTTGTATTTACAGTCGCTCTACATCTGTAGAATCCTCACACATTTATTCCCAGGGCAAATTATTATTGTTATTATTTGTTCTCCTTTTGTTCTTTTCTCTTTCCCTCTGAAATAAATATGGCAGCTGCATCCTGAAAGACCACCTGATGACACATACGGCCTATAATGTGTGTCCAGTCATATCCATATCCTTTATCTTCCAACAAACAAGAGATCACACTGAGCTTGTTGCAGCGAGCCACGCTCACCTGGAGGGTGCAGGGAGCTCAAAGGGATGTGCATGTGCTTTACCCATAGACTGTTTATGAGAGAATAGCAATACATGACAATTTCAAGTAGCCATTGTATATTCTGAGCTAAAATATGTTAATTTAAGCTTCTCCAGATTTTCCCTTTGACAGGAATGAGTAATACCTGAAGGCTTCTGTCTGTCCTGTCCACTTAAATGTTGTGTTAGATATGACTAAAAACCACACCAATTAGGCTTTCTTTAAATATAACTGTGGCATTACATCGTCAGATAAGGCTGTGAAAGGGAAGAGAGAGTATTTCTTTACCTAAACTAAAGCTATTGTAAAATAGTGCTATTCAGAGTGGACCTACATTTACAACAATCATAAATGAATAATAATAGTGCATGAATAAATCATGCAAAATCAAGATTTTCAAGTAATATTCCAGCTTCTCTCTGACTGAGGCTCTTGGGTGCTTATCCAATCAGAGATCAAGTTACTGAGTTTTCTGGATAACTCAGTAGCATATTGTTTTTTGTTTGAATTGCATTTTTGGACATTATCTTTATCAGTGTGGTCTCTGAGGAAAATGATACTGCACTCATGGAGATCTTTAGCTGCAAAACAGTCCATCCTTAACAATCGCTTGTTAAACTACTGTATGTTCTTACAACCAGCGTGTTACAACATCGCTCATTCATTAAGTTACTCTCAATTGAAGTTGCCTCAGAGACTTAATTGGCAGAATGCTGAGCTTTTACCTGACAATTGTTCTGCAAATAAGATGATCTAGTGGGTGTTTACATTTTTAATCTAAATGCTGATTGCTCTAAAGATGGGAAATTCCCAGAGGATAAAGTTAATCGAGATGAATGAGCTTTTAGAGTACGAGTGAAGCCCTGAGATGCTTTCTGTGTGTATAATTATAAAACCTCTCGGGGAGCCGTGTTTGTACTCCTCTTTCTTACGTATACACACGGGGTAATAGCCAGCTGAGTCCATGCTGATCTGTGTATTAATTGTAGGCTGCGATGTGTATTGTGCACACAGGTGGTGCATAGGCAATCTGAACATAACTAGACTTAAATATGGCATCATTGGTGTGACACAGTAATTATCTCAGTGGGTAAATACTCAGGGCTGGTTGTGCCTTTGCACCTGGGAGGGTATTAAAGGGTTATTTCGGTTTATTAGAACTTGTTTCTTATTGTCGTGCTTTAGGATCACTCTTCCTGACGGCAATAATCACTCTGTACTCACAAGCGTATTGCTGAGATCTGGCAATACTGGGACATTACTAAAAAGGTTTAACTTTGACCTTCTGTACATGTGGAATCTGTGGACACATAGTTTTTGTGCACAATGAGGTATTATTGCCGCAATTACAAGTTGCAGCCACTTTCTGTTTTTACCTCCAAATAAAGTAGTTTCAGAGATCTGCCCAAACTCCTGGCTTGTTTACAAGGCTTGGCTTGTCTCTAATTGTCTGACTGCTAGAGTTTGTTGCTACATGTGAGCTATTTTGTTGTGTTTCCAGCAATTACTTTAATGAGTACAATGTTATCATAACCAATAGAAATAATGGCCAAAAGTATGAAAATAAGGACCAAGTTTTAATAAAACAGAATTATCCTTCAAGCAACGATGAACCCTTGGGGTGGAAAGATGAAGCTGCGACTTTCCAGTTACAGGATGGTCATTAGGCAATCGTGTTGCTTAAAGGGGCAGTTCACCCAGATGAATAGGACCAGACAATAAACGTGTTAATTAAATGTACTGTGTGCTCCTCAAACTAGAAAAAAATAAGTTAATTGGAAAAACTTTCCAGTCTGCAGTTCTTAGTATGGACGGTTTAACAAAAAGAAAAATTGAGAATTTCTTCTGTAGTTTAAAGAAAAGCTTGTTTATTTGTAACACCATAACCTATTTCCACATTTGTGAATATCAACAGAAACACCACAGAGAGACACTAAATTGTTGATTTCAGACTGATTGTTTTGTCATCATTCATTAACATCGAATTATCAGAAACCCTCAAAGAGAGCAGCATCCTGATGCGCACTGACCACCGGCAAGGAACGCTTTCTTTCAGTCCTTTATAATTTACTTAACATTAATTGGCATGTTCTTATCTAAACTCTGCATTCCACCCACATGCCCTCAACTATTGTAATCTAAACTACAATTCTATTTCAGGAGGAAATTGGTCTCTTTGTGTTAGCGGAGGGAATTATGCAACAAGCAGGACCTGCTTGTCATTTTAATTGCCACTGTACACAGAAAAAGTTCTTCTTTTTCCAACCCCTAACCACAAAGTATTGTTAGTGCTGCAAATGATGAGATGCGTTTTGTAGTGTGGGTGAGAGGAGGTTGGTGGCAAAGTGGGGAAAGGTGGTGGTGGTGGTGCTTAAGTATGTGAATGTGACAGAAAAGGTGAGCAATGAAGCTGAACACGTACGGAATGAACTTCATGTTGCTTCCAGGTTTAATTGTAACTGGTTGTGTAGTTGGTTACTGAGTTGGACACAAAAAACCCAAACTGGTGTCGCAGACCTTTGCTGCACTCCCCATTAATTATGCAACAGGAATTTTGCTGATGTAATATTGTTTTGGATGAGGAGAAAAAGTGCAGTTTGTTGCATGAAATGGTGTCTCTGCAGAATGCTTTGCTACAGAACAGTAATGGTATAGTTCACCTTAATTACCAGTGAGACTGTAAACGTTTCCACTGCTACACTTTATTATTTTGGGCTGGTGAAATAATATTAATAAAATATATTAATATTCTTTTTTAATAGTTTAGGGTTATTTGTAGCAACACATTATATCTGTTCTGTATTGATTCAACCTTGAGCTCAAGTATGCCTTCATTTTATGAACTGAACTGCAGATTAAATGAGAACTATTTTGCTTTAGAGAGTTTTGTTTGTGAGGGATTTTGCAGCCTTTACAATGAAAAACAAACTGCAAGTTGCCTCTTGAGTTTGTGAAGTGCCACTCATCTGGAGTGCTATTCAGTTTTAATGAGATGGAAGTGAAAGAGGAGCTGGACATCCTTCATGAAGGGGGGAAAAAGTTGTTCATTTATCAATTTTATTTTCTCATCTTTCTAAATTTAGCTGGAGAGCTGCAGTGCCTTATTTGTCTATTTGGAAAGATTTTCCTTTTTTAAATTTATTTTTTAGGGAGGTTTGTCATTAAAGGTTAGATTGACACCATACAAGCTCTGTCCCACAGGTGATGCAATTGATGAGTCAGTTAAAAAAAAGACCATGTGAGAAGTTAGACAAATAATTTAAGCTTTTTATCAATGCACTTTTAATGCACGTCATTATGTTTATTCTTTACTCCTGCATACAAAACAGCACACGTTTTGTATTCATTATATTTTAGTCTTTCCAATGCAAGTGCTGTAACTCGCTGCTTTGCAAGCACACGCTGTATGAAGCACAGGGAGGTTTCTGCAGCGTCTACTCGTTGCGCTCATTATAGCGGTGGAGCTGCAGAGTGTGGCTGCACGAGCGGCAGGATTCCTCAACAGCTCTTGTTTTGAAGTTGATTTGATTCACTACCCGAAGAGAAACGACTACAAATAGGAAATGTAATGCAAAAACAAAAGTGCAATCACAGATTGATTCAGATTCACTTGCCTCTCAGTCCAGTCACATAGGCTTGCAGAGGAGAATCCGTCGCGCATCATTACTATCGATGCGAGTGGACACATGAGCACTTGGGGGGTGGGCTGTATTGCTCTGGTCTGTAGGCTTGCTGTGAACACGGTGGCTGGCAGGCACTAAGTTGGAGAGCACCGAGAGGAGTTTGTCAGACTTGCCAATGTGAACACCACTTCAGAACCAAGGACAGATCCAAACCGCTGCCTGGCAAACATGTTCAAAGTGAACAACATCTGGACTCAGCTCGTCACATGAAGCGCTTCACGTGGTCTGTGTATTGTCGCACGGCTTGTGGAAAAGAGACCTGCAGATATATCCGGCCAGATACATCTTGTGCTACAATCAGGTAAGAGATGATCACTTAACAACTTTATTTATTATTATTTTTTACATAGAAGTATGTTTTTCCCACGTGTAGAAATTATGTTGTGCATTTTCCCGCACGACGTGCCTTTGAATTCTCTCAGAGGAACACGGTGATATATTGGTTATTATAGGTTACTGTAATACCACCGCCAAGTCTGCATGAATGTGATTATCATGTTATCATTAGATGGTGCCACCAACCTGTAGCCTTTCTCACTCTCATATCTGCACTTTGACGCTCAGCCTCAGTATGTGATTTCAAAACATCAAGTTTTCTTAGGACTAAACATCCAAGTGATATGAACAGGCTGACTGATTACCCTGTGCTATTTTGATGCAATGATGCACTTGATCTATGTTCAAATTTACAATCTAGCCGGCTGCTGGCCAACACAGAGGGGATCTAATTCCTTCAGCTGACAAGTCCAGGTGGAGGGATAAACTGTGTCCCCACCGGAGATGATATAATGATAGAAATCATTAGTGGAGTTATGGCGGCTGCAGTTTTTTTTTCTTTTCTGTTCTTTTGGTTTCTCATTAGCAGTAAATATAGGTATCTTGCTTTGAACAGCTCCTTCAGTTGATCATTAAAGGTCATAATGTTAAATGGCACAGGTCATTTGTCTTGTGGATCGCTGGAAAATGTGAAAATGTGTTGTTCTGAAGTGTCATATTACATGAGAAGAAAGTCATAAGGATAGGGATGACACTTTTTCCATAATCCATTTTGTGGAGTTTGTCATAATAATGAGAACAAAATATTCTACTGCCATAAATTATCATCCCATTAGTGTTAGTCACATAAATATTAGACAGCAATATTTTAGATAAATCCCATGGGACAAGTCCTTTGTTTAGGCTGTTTTTATTCAACAGGCTTAATGAATAATGTGTAGTGGATTATACTCTAAATGAAATGTCATGTCCTGTACGTTCAAGCATTCAACAAAATATATGTACCGAACAATCCTGAGGGCAAAGCCTAAATGCTTGGGGCGATGTTACTGAAATTATCATTAATGACATTATTATACATTACCATATTAAATACGAAATCAAATAGATTGATTATTGCATCATAGTGGATTTTATTAACAATAACAAACATGTGGATAGTCTTAAGGGTCTTTATCCTGCCTTCACACCCCTCAAACTAGCTCTTTAGCTATTTTTTCCAAACATCAGCTTTGTATTTCTCCACAGATACATACATGTACATAATACATGTTGTACGTGCCAATAACCGTCCTCGCTGAAAGCCACTCTGCAGTGAGTCATACCTTACACATTAGCTATATTTGGATAAGACTGGTGTTCTTAAAGCATCTTGTTGGCGAAATCCTCACTGTCTTGGGCTGGGAGCAGTATAGCATTAGCTGATAGTTCAAAGCTGAGTAAAGCACGCTGCCTTTTCTTTTTGAACTTGCCTTTCAGAGGGAGTATTGTACTCAGACATCTCTGGAGCCAGTGACTCTCTCAGTTGCTGAGTGTGACAGCCGCTTCTACATTAAAATAGTTTTAATGATGTGATCGAGGCCTTATTAGAGCCACTATGCAACTAAACAGAGCCTGATGCGAGCTGATATCACAAGTGTTTTAAATATTGCTCGGCAATATTAATAGTTGTAATTCCTGTCCGCTTCAGACTCTCCAGCCTTTATTTGCACTTCCTAAAGGTTTTAAGAGGCTCTTCTGGTCCGCCATCCTCACTTAGGACTGGTTCGCGTAATTGGCTGCTCCTTATTGCACCATTAATTCACACTGTGACCTAGTCCTGCAACCAGAAAGCCCCCATCTGCTCCAGCAGACAGCACAGAGGTGCAATTAGACTCTTAATGTTGAACTCTTCGAGTTACTTTCTCACCTTGGTTCTAATAATAGGGCAAAATGTGACGTAGCGATATCAAACACCTGCACCTACTGTCTAAGACGCAGAGCGGGAATGAGACAGATTTAACGTTTCACACATTGCGACCTGTAATCCTCTCCGCTGGATTGAGAGGGTAGTGGATTGATCATAGACCATGAGGTTTCCCACCCACAACCTGATGTAATATTTATCTGGGGGGATATTCAGCATTCGTTACACTTTTTCCTCCTTTTTCTCCAACGTGTGTTGCTTGCACTGCTCCTGGGATGTCACAGGATATTCTTAAAATGTCCCAGCAAAAGGATGTTCATACACACACACACACACACACACACACACACACACACACACACACACACACACACACACACACACACACACACACACACACACCAGATTAAGTTATCTAAGTGTAGTTGCAGAAGCTGGTGTTTTTGTAACCTATATCCCGCTGTAGGGGGGGAAACAGATCCCAGGTCACACTCTATTTGACTGAAATGATTATTAAGAGAGCTACTAATAATAGATCAGATAATACATTTGGATCTACAAGTGACAGGTTTTTATGTAATGTTACAATGTCAGAGGCAACACTGTGTGGCAGAATATGAAAAGTCACTAGAAAGCTCCCCACTGTTTGTTAATGAAGAGGGGAGTTACAGACTGCAGACAACATGTTGACCAACATCCTCTCATAGCTGAACTTGGATTTTAAAAAGTCCAAAACACACTAACGGGCAATTTCTGTTGTTTTCATTTTCCATTTGTGCATCCCTCTGACATATAATGTCTCTAATACTGATGTTATATTCCACTATTAAGAGACGTTAATAACAGTCCCGAAAAGACTGTAAGTTATGAGTCCATTAAAAGTCCAAATGCAGCCTGAATCTGTTGCATTGAAGCTGCACATGAGTGTGTGTTTGACGAATGTGATGACTGACTGTATGAGAAACAGGATTGGTTTCCTCTCTCGGAGCACTGTGATTGAAGCAGCACACCTCTCTAATCAGACATCATAACAACTCATGGCGAGGCCTAAACCTGTAACCCCCCACATGATGGGAATATTAGCATACATGTCTCACTGCCCACTTCCCTGCAGTCCAACCCTTATTTTTCACCCACCATGTTTCCATGGCAACCCCAGCCATTGAGGAGAACCTCCATCTATGTGATATCTCGGTTGTAAACTTGGAAATTACGCTTCTCTTGAGAGGTGCCTTAAATATCTATAAATGTTTGATGTGGTCACTCAGCAGAGTTTGTCTTTCAGATAAAACTGCAGTGATTATATTTCACACTGGAATCACAGAGTGCCTGGCTGAAATAATCTCTGTTTTACTTTAAAAAAAAAAAAGTAACTCATAAGATTTGTTGCCCAATTTCAGCCTCCTGACAAAACAGTATGGGGTTTATACTATCCAATAAAAGCATTATTTGTCTGTAACATTTCTATAGATCACATTACTCCAAGAAAAAACGCGAAGTTCAGGCAAAAATCAATAAGAAAAAAGTAAAGAACTACTTGCAAAGAAAGTTTGGATATAAACCGGCTGCCTTTATACTGTTTTATTTATTTGAATAACCCTGTGGGCGAAAAGCTAAAAGAGAGTAACGGCACTAATAAAAATTAATTAAAAATGAATGACAAAAAGGCAACAACAAAAAAGCTCAGCAACGCACATTTTGAGACCTAAGGTCATGTTATTATACAGTTTTAATAGCTCCGTTTCATTCCTCATTAGTTTCAATTGTATTTGCTGCCCATAAATGCTGTTAAACCTTAAGATGGATAGATGGATTGATGGATTGATGGATTGATGGATTGATGGATAGATGGATTGATGGATAGATGGATTGATGGATTGATGGATAGATGGATTGATGGATTGATGGATAGATGGATTGATGGATAGATGGATTGATGGATTGATGGATAGATGGATAGATGGATTGATGGATTGATGGATAGATGGATATGTTTGATGCTTGATTAACGAGGTAATTAGCTTTTCTTTTCATTCATTCAGGAAATATCTAACATGCTGCACCTACTGAGACAAGACTTGAAAGTGATCTGCCTCCAGACTCTGTGAACCTCTGCTCCTCTCTACTTCCACTATCTGAAACCCGCTAAGTGATCCTGCCATGCTGAGTGTAGTGCTTTGGCCCAGGTCGTTGACCAATGTTGTGCATTACTGGCCTCTCCACATGCTCCTGCTGGAGGTGCTGATACCGGGAGTCCTGCCCAACATCTCCCGATTACCACCTGCGGCCAAACGTGAGATCATCCTGGACGGGGACTTGGTGATCGGTGGCCTGTTCCCAGTTCACCAAAAAGGTGATGGGATTGAGGACTGTGGTAAGATCAACGAAGCGAGAGGGATCCAGAGACTGGAAGCCATGCTGCTGGCACTTGATGAGATTAACTCCAGCAATCGCATCCTTCCCGGACTCCAGCTGGGGGCCCACATCCTTGACACCTGCTCGAAAGACACATATGCTCTGGAGCAGTCTCTCGATTTCGTCAGGGCCTCCCTCACCAAAGTGCATGATCCAGGCTTCATCTGCCCAGACGGCTCCAGACCCGTCCAAAACGAGGTTCCACTGGCCATCTCTGGTGTCATTGGAGGATCCTACAGTGACGTTTCCATTCAGGTAAAAAAGGAAATTCATTTATCTCACAAGCCATAACCACAACCTTTCTTTCATTTTAATCATAGTTGCGACGCATAGATTTAGCAGAAAGTAAAGGTATGATATGTAACATTTCCACAATAAAAGGTAAAACTCTTCTCTTCCAATCTCTTTTTCTTTTTTTATTATCCCTGAAACTTGGTTGAGTGTAGGGGATTTTACTCTATTGATACAGTTACTGTCTTATCTGAACCATAGTAATATTTTTGAAAATGTTCAGTCAGGTTTAAGGGCACTAAATAGCACAAAACAGCAAATAAGCTTATCCTCACAGCAGATGCCAGAGAATGCTTAGTCTGAATAGCTTCTTGACCTAAATTCTGCTTTTGAGACTGTAGTAGATCATGCAATTTTAATTGAGCGCCTTGAACAGTGGGTAGAGATAAGGTAAATCCTATTTATCTGTTAGGACATTCTCTGTTACAATAGGCAAGTAATTGTCATACACAGCAGATATCACCTGTGGGGTACCGCAGGGCTCAATTCTTGGCCTCATACTCTTCTCTCTCTACATGCATCCACTAGGTCATAATTCGTAAGCATAATGTTTTATGTCAAGGATATGCTGACGACACACAGTTATATCTATCCTTAATACAAAATGATTCCAACTGCTTTAACTATCTCAGAAACTGTTTTAAGGACATTAAGTGTTGGATGTCACAAAACTTTCTTCATTTAAATGGAAGCAAAACAAGAAGTCTTGTTCGCGCAGCCCCGATAAATCTTTACATTATCTAGGAGACTTATCATCTAATATAAAGCCTGTGACCAGAAACTTAGGAGTGATTTTTGAAGTTGACCTGACTTCGACATCGAGGAACAGCTATAAGGAGAGTCATGCAGTCCTGCTTTCTTCAGCTCAGAAATATTAAAAAAAACTTGATATCTCCAGATTTCCAGGCTTTTGTGTGAATCACTCATTATGCACTCTAAGTCTTGATCTGTTTATTGGTGTGTTTATTTATTTATTTTTATTTAATGTTTACCTATATTACCATTTTTATTGTTAAAAAGTGCTCTACAAATAAAGGTTGTTATTATTATTTATATCCTACTCACCAAATCAAAGTTCTAATGTATCAGCCGCATATTTACTCCTATCGTTAAATTGCATTTCATCATCATGTTTCAAAGATTCTGCAATTTTAAGTATTAAATACTAACTTGAAAAACGTTTATACCTCTCAGAAAACCAACACTAAATTAATCATTCCTTCATCCAGTGCTTCATTCTGATACTTTGAAATTGATAAGCTTGTATACATAAATCTGCATGAACACGCTCAACTTTTACCAAGCCAGAGGACTGAGCTTTGGCTAAAAGAAGAATCCACCTGAGATAATTCTGTTTGAACCATCAACATTCATAGAGACATCCGTCACTTTGTCAGTGACTTAATTTCTGCGATGCAAAGAAAACTGACACACACACACACACACACACACACACACACACACACACACACACACACACACACACACACACACACACACACGTATGAAAGGTTTCCAGAGGCGATGCATCTAAGCATAATGAATTAATTCTGATTGCCCTCATACACCATAATTACCATGATGCACTTAGTGTTGGCGAGACTTTCACAACACATTCATTATACAAATATTTACACACACACACACACACACACACACACACACACACACACAGATACACACACACACAGATACAGATTAATCACTATCTTTAAAATCTTGTTTTTATTAGCAGTGGAGCATTTGGCTGCTCTTGATGCTGCAGTCACATAGACATATTTCATGCTTCCACCTGCAGCGATTGGTTGACTAGTTGTTTACTTACTTACAGCTAATGGAAATTCACTTATACAAAACATATAACATCTTAACTGAAAAGGTTTTAAGCTGATGCTGATTTACTAGATCTTGCAAAAACACCATTGTTATTCTCCCTGATATCTGAATAAAACAAAGTACTATATTGTTTTTGGTATTTTAGTATACTAGTCTTATTTTGTGACAAATTGGTATGGTTTGGTATAAATTGTTTTTTACTACACAATATTGTACAATGGTGACATTCTAATAAAACCACTATTGTGGATGGTAATGTCACTGGCACGGCTTCCTAACTTATTGTGACATCACACCGAGGGTCTCTTCAGAGTGGCTTGTTCAAATGGTAAAATTTCATTACATTCAAAAGTTAGTTAAACAACGAGGATTACCAGCTACATGCTGCTCGCACCCCTTAAGGCAATATTCACCCCACATCCAGGCAATCCTTTTCTTCCACAAAACCCAAACACAGAGGATATCAAGTTGTTTGTTTTGGCAATATGCTGTAATGGTTAACACGTCCCTGAAATGCGGTCAATTGAAAAGGTCACAGCGGATAAAAACATGTGCTGCGTGCGAAGCGATTACTCATACAGGATGACTAATGTTGGGAGTTTTCTCACATGACATATATTAAGCATTACATGAATATTTTATATTACACCTGGAACTCCTGATGACTGAATCACTGCTTATGAATATGTAGCAATGTTTATGCAGTGTACACACTACTATGTGAAGATGGCATTGTAAGTATATGTTCAACTAATGAAGGCATTTCAGTCGCTCAATTTTAGATGTTGGGTCATCAGGGTTGATTGTAAAGATATAATGATGCTAATGAATGAATTCCAGTGTTTTCCAACAGAGAGTCGAGAGTGAGTATTTTGACCCGCTAAGCCCACAGAGAGGGGTGGACCTTTGGGTGAGAAATGTTTTTTAGTCCATAAATAACACTTGAAACGATAAAAGAACATAACAGAGCAGTTAAAACCAATTTACCCAAATAGAAAACAATACGACACATATTAAAAAAAACACAAATGCATAGGCTGAAGCCACAGCTCATTATTTCTATGCACAATCCCCTCAGGCAATAAAAGTCCTGTTAAGTCCTTGTGTCGCACTAATGCTGAGATGCAACTTTTTTTTTTTCAGACCGTTTATAATTGATAAAAAAAAAAGGTTTTAAGTTGCAGTGTGCAACACATTTTTAATTCCTCACTACTGCAATTCCACACTCATGTTTCTGTGTTAAATATGAAGCTACAGCCACTTAGCTTAGCATGAAGACTGGAATAACTGGGAAACATCCAATCCCTGTACGCCCAAAGCGCCAAGATCTTTGTTCCTACCCTCACCTATGGTCATGAAGGCTGGGTCATGACCGAAAGAACGAGATCACAAGGTACAAGCGGCCGAAATGGGTTTTCTCAGACGGGTGGCTGGCGTCTCCCTTAGAGATAGGGTGAGAAGCTCAGCCATCCGTGAGAGACTCGGAGTAGAGCCGCTGCTCCTTTGCGTTGAAAGGAGCCAGTTGAGGTGGTTCGGGCATCTAGTAAGGATGCTACCTGGGCGCCTCCCTAGGGAGGTGTTCCAGGCACGTCCAGCTGGGAGGAGACCCCGGGGAAGACCCAGGACTCGGTGGAGAGATTATATCTCCTCACTGGCCTGGGAACGCCTCGGGATCCCCCAGTCGGAGCTGGAGGATGTGGCCCGGAGAAGGGAAGTTTGGGGTTCCCTACTGGAGCTGCTGCCCCTGCGACCCGATCCCGGATAAGCGGTAGACGATGGAGAAATGTAAACGATGGAAAATTTGTCGGAGTCTAAATACGTCCAACTTTTCATCGGATCGGATCGGATCGGAAAAGTGAACATATACAGATACGCATGTCTAACCTATTGATAGAGCATCACTTCCTAATACAAAATGTATCAGACGAATGCCCAACGAATGCATAAGATATACAAAAATATGGCGTATACAAAATATCGGCAACACGCTGGTGTACGTTGATATAAGGTAAGGTATAAGTAGTATTCGTTAAGAGCTCACTGTGTTAAGCTGGGGTGCGTTGTTGAACACTGATGTTTTGAGCATGTTCAAAATTACCGGACGTACCCGACGTGTGCTTCATAAGTTATGCAGACGTTACGTTACGTTAGACATACGTGAATACGGCATACGTAGGTGAATACTTACCTACGTGAATACCTACGTGACTACGTTAGAGGAACGTTAGATATAGGCTACGTCGGTGAATCCTACAGCCAATGTATTGATAACGAGTGGATAACCTATTCCTACCCTATGTTAAGATGATGCCTGACGACGGAGTAACTTATTAAACGTGTTTCTACAGTACAGCTAGCGTTCAGCATGTTAGCCGTTCTCCAGCATCAGCATGACGTGAACCAGATGGCACTTTTCCAGCTCCGTTGGCCAGACGCTCTGATACGTTTTAAATAGATAAGTGATAAGCTATCAATGTTTGACATACGTATAATAATTTGTTATGTATTCGTTATGTATACGTCAGCTACAACACCTCTGTGGAAAAGTTGGACGTATTTGGACTGACACATTTTGAGCTACTTTTCATATACGCCGGCATGTGTCAGCCATACGGAACTGTGTATGTCTGCCGTGTTCGGCGTATCGTCTGCGTCCTTCAAACGATCACAACTTACCCTTAATTTATATCAACCTATTGCCGATATTTCGTATGCGCCGGCATACGTTTCTGTCATACAGATATGTGTGACAGGGTCTTTAAATGTATGTAGGGACTTCATAACCAAATACTCCTTTTGGAGTATGAAAATTGGATCTGTATTTGATTTGTAATGCTCCATATCTCCTCAGTAAGAAAACAATGGGAAGCACTATGTTTCAACAAGTTAAATGCTGCAGCCTTTTCCCCTGTGAACGCCTTTTTTACGTCTCATAAAACCACGTCAGAATATGATCCAGCCTTAGAGAAGTCTGCAGTGATGAATGCTTCATGTCAGCATGCTGAGGCTGAAAGGAGAGTACATTCTTAGACAAAACCGTCCGACAAACTGGGCAAAGGATGTCCACGTTAACCTGTTGGAATAACTTAAAGCATCTTTACGTTGAAAATAAGTGGATATTATAAATCCTCTCGTCTCGTAACGTTGATGCTGCTTTGACAAAAAAACAGCATGTTTTTAAAAAGCATGAAAAGGACAGTGTGTGTGTCTCCCTTTGAATGAGTCTTCAGCGACCACACAAAGACAAAAAGAAACTCACTGCTTTTGAGTGTTTTTGTATGGATTTGAATACATACCTCTACTGTCACTACGCTCAACAGTCTCTTTGTTGGCGGCTTTCACTTCCTGGGCATTATAATGAATCGAGCCGTGAGAGCGCCGAGAAGCCCGTGGTGGGATTCTTTTGAGAGGTCACTGATTTACACAGTCCCTATTTATCCCAGAGAAGCACTTTGTGGGGATGAAGAGTGTTATAAAACTGAGCAGGACAAGTGCCAGGGATGTTCCCGGGGAACTTGCTGCTTTTCCCATCTGTGTGGTACATCTCCATTGGTTGGCAAAGACGTGTCCACCTGCGTGTGAAGAGGAGGCTGATGCTGCCTGTGACACGGGCCAAGGACGAGATGTGGGAAAGATGGTGGGAGACGAGCCAGTTTCTCCTCGGCCTCGAAAGGATTCTTTTATAATTAGCCCAGCAGCAATATTTAGGAGGCTTTCATCATCTTCTTGCTCATCCTGGTGTATGGTGTCCTTCCTGTAGTCTTCTCATTGTTTCATTTTTCGAAAACAGACTTTAATGCAATCTGGGATGCTGGCTGTATAGAATCGACCATGAACAGCCGACACGGTATTAATTTAAGTTAGGCACATAGAGCCGTAATGAAAGAAGAACAGTGAAATCCTTCTGAACAATTCCCACACTTTTTCCTGCAAAAATAACATTAACAAACAATTGTAACTTCAAATTCAAACTGAAATATGCTTAGAGGCATAATAACAACTTTGTCTTTGTCTTTGTGGAGTTTATGCAAATAACTTTTGGTACCAATCCACACTGAAAGTGTTGCACACGTCCTTAAATAATTTAAAACAAATGAACACAATGAAGAAAAATCAAGTATATACCAAAGAACTATGAAATTGTGGCAAGACAGTTGGACAGCCTATCTCCATGTAATATGGCACTACTATATGAGCCGTTCTCTCTTCAGATGATAGTTATCGAGACTCCACAAAATGTAATATCCTAAAATGTATTCTCCAAAAATTCTGTAAGACCATTACACAAACTCTGTAAAAACCACTGCTGAAGCTGCAGGGAAGGCCCTCAACAATTTGAGGTTGTAAGAGTTCATATCTGTCCTGCCATATTTTGATGTTATATATCTTTGGTTTGCGGTGGTTTATTAAGTCTGTTTATGTGTCGTGCAGAGGAACCAGAGAGGGCTCTATCTTTATTGTATTTCCGTCTTCACAGTGTGCGTCGGGTGAAAAAAAAATCCAGCTTTGGTGTTAACTTCAAAAGGGTCTTGTTTATCATGTGATATTATAGCTGACTCCCTCTCCAACTCCCCCTCCCCAACCCCCCCTCCCTTCCTCCTCTCCTCTCTGAGAGACTGTTGTTTTTGAACTGGAAATTTTTGCACATTCGGAGAACACATCTCAGCTCCCTAATTAGCACATCAGAATGTCATTCAAAGTGAAGGAAAAGATTGTAATCACTGGACGGTTGTTCAGATTCAGACCCACACGGTCAATGATATTGCAAGCTTATTGATTTCCAGATGCACTTCCCTTCATCTTGTCTGTCTTAGAGCTGTTGTTGTTTTTTCACATGGTATCACAGGAATAAATTATCCATCTTAGCTCAGAACCTGTGGCTATTATTTAGAACAGTGTGTGACAAGAGTGCTGCACTCCAGTCTTAATAACGGTGGAAAATGACTGGACTTATCAAGTTTATTTCACAAGTGCTAGAGGCCAGAAGTGATATTTCAAAGTTCCAAGCTAGGCAGATGATAAAGAGGAAACATTTTCTCAGATGTATCCTTGTACTTGAGAGTGGTTCAAAAAGGTTG
>NC_041359.1:15230112-15257612 GCF_900634415.1 Cottoperca gobio
CAACGAGACAATTCAAAGTGCATTAAAGGCATTAATACAACATATAAGAGAAATGCAAGAACATATCAGAAGACACATACATTGGATTTAAAATGATCAAATAAAATTGAAGATATAAATAAGATACAAATAGAATAAAACAGATTAAAGGAGAACAAAACTTCCTGAACAGTTACAGTGCAATCTGAGATATGAATAAATAGTTCTAAAGGGAATTTAATAAAAAGCACAATTCAGAAAAACAGCAATTACATTTCTGTGTAGTGAAATATGAACAAACTGTCTCTACACACTGAGTCTCTCGTTGACATTATTGTTTGAAATATGAAGAATATGATATATACTGCCTTATAATAATACAATATACCTATCTATTTATTCAGTTGTTCAAAACCTACTTAATTAAATAACTCTGTATAAAATATTATGCAATCATTGCTCTGTATATATATATAATAGAACATGTTTTATATTATTGCCCGCTGTACTGCAAAGTTTGGTTTTAAAGGAACACTGAAGGGAAGGAGGCATTCAAGTTCAACTTTATAAAGAAACATTATAGAAAACAATCACTGTTCCACTAATGAACCTGCTAAATAAAAGAACCAAAACAAGACCTTCACTGCATAATATACTGTCATAATCACCGTGATATATTAGGTATAACTTGTAATGCTAATGATGTTATTAATCTAATTAATGCAATGATTTGCAAATACTGCAATTATTTGTGTATACTTGTCCTCGCGAGAAAAAAAATGACCACTATTAAGAAGATTTCTACATCTTAAAAGAGTAAAATATAAAAAAAAAGATTACTTTACGTAGTTAATATGGAAATATATGCAAGAGGGGGCCTTAAAATCTAATCAGACCATCTTATACAGGGAAGATGTGGTGTAAATTTGCCTCCGTCATGTTATTATTTAGATACTGTATGCCACATTTGGGGATCTCTTTTGGATTTTAAACCAATGGACCATGAAGAGCACCTAATTGGTGCTTCAAAATGCTGCAGTTGCTAAACAAGCGAAAGTGGGCTGTGTCTTCACTAGGGATGTGTTCAGGTTAGAGTAAAGTCTAGAGTGCTTGGCATATATTGACTATGATTAGGTTGGTGTAAGTCTTGATTACATTTATGTCAGTCAAAGTGTGGGCAAAGCTCCTTGCACACTGTACCATCTACAGTGGTGGGACTTAATTAAGAAATGAAATGCAAGTTTGGAGTTTGTGGAGTCTCGTGCAATGAGAGCATTGAGAATGTACAGTATGATACTCCTGAGCCAGTTCTGTGGCTGTGTTCTTTTTCTGACTTGTCGATGGAGAGAGCGAGAGGGAAATACCGCATGAAGACGAACAGACGGTTACTGTCACACACTCCAGTAACGTCCTGAAAGGTGCGCTGTCAAGCTTCTCCCAGCATCTATTGATGTAGGCCAACTGCCTGTCTGAAAATCCTGCAAGAGGAAAATACCTTATTACTATGCAAGTGTGACTGATTGACTCAGTGTGGCTGCTCGTCTGTTACTCTGCTGCATACAAAATACTGTATATATCCCAGTCAATGTAAATGATTCAGTAAATGCAGGTTTCCCCATATGCTACCTACAATTTTATTCCTAAAGGTTTGTATTTTGTAAATGTAAAGCACATTTGAGTTTACGTGTAATACACTACACATGTTATAAATAAAATTGCCATTGCCACACAAAATCACATCTTTCAGTGGGTAATTTGATGAGACCTCTGCCCTATATTCTGCTATAAACAGTGGAGAGGACTACTGCTGAGTGCAGTGCGCTTGTCTAAATACATCATATTTACTACATTCACCCCCCTCAAGAACTTGTAGTGTGCCTGTGCTTCCTGCTGGCTCTTGTCTTTGGGGTGGTGTAGCTCAAGGAGGTTAAGCACACAGCCGCTTGCGGATCAGGTTTAATGTCAGTAATTTTGGAGGCAAAACAATGTGTTTGCATTGCATATTCAATGCCAAGGATGCTCCTCTGTTTCTCTCAGTCCAGTAATGTATGCTTAGAAATGCTTCACTTTATATTAGGCTTGGTCATAGCAACGAAAAGGTGAATGTGTCAGGAGGGAAGATTTATGCGGTCAGAGAGAGCAATGAAAGAAAACTCTTGAGAGAATTAAACAAGACCAAGAGTCTGTTGCTATGCGAGCGTCTTTGTGAGGTTGTACTTTTACTGAAGGCACAGCGGTTCATTGAGCTAAAAAACAATTGTTGAGTAACATGTTCAGGGCATGCACCACATGCAGAAAATTATGATCCAAGTGCAGATACAGCATACAACACTGATTGATGATTGATTGCTCCATTTCAGTTCTGAATGAGACAACTGTAACGGTACTTTCAATGGGACTTAATGTGAGTGAGGAAGGTTTCAATTACATCCATAGGGATGCCATTGCTTGGGAAGCCTCCAGGCAAACGATGATGCCTAAGGGAGGAGGTAGTCATATTGAAGCTGATGGGTATTCACTAATCCCTACTGTGTCTCATGGGGATTCCTGCAAAATGACAACTTTTCACCAGCTCTCTGTCAGGCTCTGTAATGCTGTGTGGGAAGGTAATTGCCGTGATTTTATGTTACTGTGACATAATCATTTCAGCAGGCTTGTTTCCAACATGGATGCCTCGCTGAGTTTTCAGTCAAAGATTATCATCCACCCCTGTTGAACTCAGCACCACCAACCTTCGGCTAGGAAATCAATATACTCGTCTGGGGTAGGTGGGCATCATAACTTCTGGCAGAAGCTGTCATGAGACTTTAATGACTTGACAGAATGACTTTAACTCGAAGAAGAAGAAAAAACAGCAAAAACACACTGATAAAATTCTTATCTTTGTGCCATTGTTGCTGTTGTTATCTGGCACTTTCTGTGAAGGGATTTGTGGCGCTAGCTGCTGGTGATGTGGATCCCTGACAGAGTAAACAGTTTGAGATAGAGGAACATTGAATTGCTGCTTTTTCTACTGCCAGTCTCTGCCACAGAGCTGAAGCACAGCAGCTCTGCCCTTTCTTCACCTACAGACTATATGGAAAGCAAACAAGACTTGAGAGATTTGAAATGTAGCATTGCAGCATTTTGTTGAAGAAGACTTTGATCATAATTACGGTGCATTATGAAATGCTGAATTTCATCATTAGGGAAAATATACCCATAATGCGCTCAAAATTGTTAGCCATCATCGGTGCAATGTCAACCACAAGAATGTTGTAACATTGCTGTATCACTCTGTTAAAGTGGCTGTAATCAATATTTCTGCAATAACAATGGATACAATGACTTGTATAATGTGACATGGTTCGCTCGTATTGACGATCCCGCAGATAATTATCACCGAACGCTGCATTCCCCTCCGTGTACCATGTAGCAACAGACTCATTTGTTTAATTCTAGCAGGGGACACTATATGCTTGTCATGCTTCTGTCATGGTTCATGTAACTCCATACTATGACACCATATCCAATAAAAATGACTTAATAAGATTTTCCTTCTCTTTGTCCAGGTGGCCAACCTCCTGCGATTGTTCCAGATCCCTCAGATCAGCTATGCTTCCACTAGTTCAAAGCTCAGCGATAAGAGCCGCTATGACTACTTCGCCCGCACTGTACCTCCTGACTTCTACCAGGCCAAGGCCATGGCCGAGATCCTGCGTTTCTTCAACTGGACCTATGTGTCGACAGTAGCATCAGAGGGCGACTACGGTGAGACTGGCATTGATGCCTTCCAGTTGGAGGCCCGCACTCACCAAATCTGCATTGCTACTTCAGCCAAGGTGAGCCGCTCCATGAACCGCCAGGGCTACGACAACGTGATCCGCGCTCTGCAGCAGAAGTCCAACGCCAAGGTGGTCATCCTGTTCACCAGCAGTGAAGACGCCCGTGAGCTGCTGGTGTCCGCTGCTCGCATGAACGCCACCTTCACCTGGGTGGCCAGCGATGGATGGGGAGCCCAGGAGAGTGTGGTGAGGGGCAGTGAGACAGCAGCAGACATGGCTTTCACCATCGAGCTGGCCTCCTATCCGATTAGAGAGTTTGAAGATTACTTCACCAAGCTGAACCCGTACACCAACACAAGGAACCCGTGGTTTAAAGAGTTCTGGGAGCACCGCTTTGGCTGTAGCCTCCAGGAACCTGGCTGCAGTGAAAACAGTCTACGAGATGGAACTTTTGAACAGGAGTCCAAGATCATGTTTGTGGTAAATGCAGTCTATGCCATGGCCTATGCGCTGCACAACATGAGGCAAGCGACATGCTCCAACGCATCCAAGGTCTGCGATGCCATGAAACCAGGTAACGGCAAAAGGTTCTACAAGGAGTTCATCTTGAAGACCAAGTTTGAAGGTAAGCACAGCGTTGAAAGCGAACTCAAACTAAATGTTTTACTCAAACAAGAATGCGTGTAATGTTTTTCATGTGATTCTTTTCTTTAAATAGATGAAAATTGGATTCAATTCATTGTGAAGGTTTTAATGTAAAGCAAATATGCATGGCACTGGATCAAATGATTTCCTCTGCAGCACTGAAGGCAAAAAGGCTTTGTAATTATTCAATTAGCAGAAATAATTCATGGGTTAGCGTGGATGAATCAGTGAGAGGAAACCTACATAGAACATAGTTTTCTGTATTGAATATTGGTTGGATGAATGAATACTCACATTTAGATTTAATGTCAGGAAACAAGTATGTTGAGTAGTTTTGTCCATTTAGTACATTATATCTAAGGACAGTATATGTGTTATAACTAACAAGTCATTTATTTTAATGTTTTTAAGCACCAATGAAAATGAAAATACTAGTAGATGGTACAGTACCACTAGTGTTATTACTACTCTATACCATACTTCCTCAGGGTGAAGGATGGTATATATTAGTACATTCACATAACTCATTTAGATACTGATAAGACTGATTTATTCCACAAAGCAATTTAGTTACAAAATAAATTGTACCCTTCAAGTCTTTTTATTTTGTATTATCCTTGTTCTATTGTCTCACGACTTATGAGGTTTTTAATTTTTTTATTGTTACAGTAGCTTTAATTTAACATTGCTGTATTTTTGCTTCCAACCAGCTCCGTTCAGACCTGTAGACACACAGAACATGGTGCGCTTTGACTCTTTTGGCGACAGCATCAGCCGCTACAACATCTTCCATTACCACAAAGAAGAGGGGAAGTTTGTGTACAGGAAGGTTGGCTACTGGGACCAGAACCTGACCCTGAACTCTAGCCTAATACCTTGGCATGACCTCATAACACCCACCTCCCAGTGCAGCGACCCTTGCAGGAAGAACGAGGTGAAGAGCATGCAGCCTGGAGATGTGTGCTGCTGGATCTGTATCCCCTGTCAGTCCTACCAGTACCTGCAGGATGAGTTCACCTGTGCTGACTGCAGCTTCGGTCGGTGGCCCATGCCTAACTTGACTGGCTGCTATGATCTGCCTGAAGAATACATCCGGTGGGAGGATGCGTGGGCCATTGGGCCTGTCACCATCTCCTGCCTTGGTATAATGTGTGCTCTGTCAGTAGTGGGCCTGTTCTTCAAGAACAATGAGACGCCTGTGGTGAAAGCAAGTGGACGTGAACTCTCTTACATCCTCTTGCTGGGAGTGCTGATGTGCTACCTAATGACCTTCATCTATATCGCCAAACCTTCCACTGCTGTTTGCACCCTACGACGACTAGGCCTGGGCACTTCATTCGCAGTGTGTTACTCAGCTCTGCTAACCAAGACAAACCGTATCGCTCGAATCTTCAGCGGGGTGAAGGACGGAGCCCAGCGGCCACGCTTCATCAGTCCCGCCTCTCAGGTGGCGATCTGCGGCGTTCTTATCTCCTGCCAGCTGCTGGTGGCTGTTATCTGGCTGCTGGTGGAGGTGCCAGGGGTTCGGAAGGAGGTGAGCCCTGAGAGGAGAAACGTGGTCACCCTCAAGTGCAGCAGCAGGGACTCCAGCATGCTCATGTCACTCACCTACAACTGCATCCTCATTATCCTCTGCACCGTCTACGCCTTCAAGACGCGGAAGTGCCCTGAAAACTTCAACGAGGCCAAGTTCATTGGGTTCACCATGTACACCACCTGCATCATCTGGCTCGCTTTCCAGCCCATCTTCTATGTCACTGCCAGCGACTACAGGGTAACTATCTATGAAAATGCTTTTTTATTAAGTCAACAGAGTATTTATAATTTATATTTCAAGAAACGTCTCAAGCCTACTATTGTGGAATAATGTAAACAAAGTCTATAAATGACTATCCCTAGTGTGTTTATCATTCCTAAAGAAGAAGGTGTCACTTTCACATTCCATTTGATCACCGTCACCCAGACTCATGAAAGAGCAGGCTTTCATTTCATGTGGGCTGAAGGATCTTTCAAGACAAGAACAAAGACTCTGGAGATGGATCAGGCCCGAATATACAGATAGAAATAATTAATGACAGTCAAACTGATTCATTGAATGAGAAATTATTAACGACACATTCCAAGTGCAAATGATGATTTTAGGAGATCCATTATAGTTTGTGTTATCAGATGATAAGACTTCATCACAACTGGCCTATATAGTGGACTCGCAAGTAATACTTGGTGAGTATTATTATGACCTTTAGTAAAACAATTGTTAGCAAGGACATGGAGTGGCACTGTCTCGCTAATAGTCAGAGGAAATATGACATGTCTGCTGCAGAGTTGTGCAGCCTTTAGAGAAATGCCAAAGGACACATTTACCCTGCATCTCATTCATGCCATTAAATGAATGGGCTGAATATGCATAACTTTTACTGGACTTGAATACAAAAATTTGAATATACATTTTATTTTTCCCAAGAGGAAAATGTATAGCTGCAAGGACAAATCCATGCAGTGTAAAGCAAGACAAATAGAATGAACCAACAGGCATAAAGCTGACAGACCATGTAAGTTACGAGTGCCGGTGCCTAAGGCAGACTCAAGGCTACTGCCACAGCATTTGGTCAGGGCGTGCAACAAGGCCTTTGTTGTGCTAACAGATGGGGGGAGGTCTGGATCACACAAGTTTTGTATTAAGCACGAGGTACCTCAGGCTTTTCATGTCTGTAGCGATCAGCCTTCCCTGCACCCAAACCGTGCAGCGCAAACCTTTACCTTTCCTAATCCACAGTGGGATTTAGGAGACCGGCTGAACATTGTGGGTTATATATGTGTCGTACTAGAGAGGCAGCACACGGAGTATTTGAAAGAATGAGAGGTTTGGCACTGCAACAGGGACCTTGGAGCTTTGGTTCTGTGTGACACCAATGATAATGGCTGAAGGTTCAGTTGCCACATTTCAAATTAGGGTTGGATAGCACAGCATTATTATAATGAGAGACTAGCCTTGTTGCTCAGTGAATCATGATGAACTCAAGGTTTCACAGATGGTTACAGATATTCTAGCCTGTATATTTTATTATTCTTATTTAATAAGAGAGATGAACATTATCATTATATAAGTAGTCAATGCCTGACGCATATACTGGTTCACTGTATATTAATTCCTACTAATGCTAATACTTTATTTTTAAATAGATTTTCAAATTGAGATTCAGATTTAGTCAATTAAAATACTGAATCATAAAATGCAAGGAAAGTGTAACAATTGATAGTATGAAGTTATATCCAGATGATTAAAATGCAAAAACATAAAATGAATCATATAGTAATACAAGTAATATTTAGAAAGGCACTGAGCATTAAATTAAGTAAAAAGTGTGGTCGGTTTTAAAGTAAGAACACAGTGCTGCAGTATGTCCTATTGGTGCCTCATAATTATTTATATAAAGAACTGTTAAATTAAAACAGCTTCATGGCGGTAAGAGATAAGGTGCTGCAGACAAAAGACAAGTGAAGTAATATTGCCTACAGCCTTGTTGGGGTTTTCGCCAGTTGTTTTTGTAGTCTAGCGTTTAAATTTATGAGGACTTTGCATATTTCTGCAGTGTTGTTGTTGCGTGGTATGTTTAGTAGGGATTTCACTTCATGCTGTGGTTCTGCAAATAGAAGTTCCTGGACTGCAGGGGTAACCAGTGGGGTGGCAAGAGATGCTGCTCTGGAAGATGACCCTAGCAGTCAGCTCACATTAGCAGCTGAAATATGACTAGCAAGGTCCTGACTTTCCAGGACAGCCAGCTGTGCTAATTCTACATTGTTCTTATTTTCCTCATATTCATGCACATAGAAATACACAATTATAATTGCTAACATTCATAATTGAAAACTTCACACACACACATACATAATTGAAAATGGAAATGTGGTCATTAACACTTGAATAATAATAATGGTATGAAACAGACTGTGGTATGACTGCAGGTTACTGCAACTTAGGACACATACTCTAAATGTATCTTGAAGATATTTAATACTGTTAAAGCAAATGATCTGACGTATAATTAAAAAGAAACATTGATTTTTAGTTGTTTTTTGATCACATTTGATTCACGTAAAACAAGAAACCAACCAAAGTTACAGTTAAAGTGTGCACATGCAACATTTATATTCAGGACACAAGATTATTTATGTATTTATTTGCAATACAGGATAAGTATGTGTTATAACTTTATTTAATTAGGATGTGGTAGGAAAAATGAAAAACATAATTTGACTCGTGTTGAGCCAGGTGAGGCGAGAGAAGGAGGAGAAGAGGAGTTGTGTGTGCTGAAAGACAATGACATTATGAAGAGCACATAAGATGTACTGTATACATTTGACACGGAGGTCTTGATTGGTTTGGAAGTGAATGGTTAAATGATTTTGGGGAAAACCACAAGAACAAATTCTACTCACTGGATTAAAGAGTTGGGAGTCACCAGAGTAGAAAATGAATAAAACTGTGAGTGAACTGATTGGATCAAACAAGGTAGTGAAATAAATAAGTAAGTAAGTAGTGTGTGCGTGTGCATGGAGTGTGCGTGTGTGTGGAGTGCCAGGGGCCTTTGAACAAACTTCATCAGTACCTTTGAAGACAAAAGGAGGAATTTCAAGTGCGGGCTGATATATTCATCATCACCCACTCTCTGCCTCCTCACAGGTGCAGACCACCACTATGTGCATCTCCGTCAGTCTGAGCGGGTCGGTGGTTCTCGGCTGCCTCTTCGCCCCCAAAGTTCACATCATCCTGTTTCAGCCGCAGAAAAATGTGACCTCACTGAGAGTCACAACCAACCGCTTCAGTGCCACAGTGTCTGCTTCTGCCTCCGCTCCCAGCTCCAGCTATTCTAAAGGTACAAGTATCCACTGCATCTGGTACTAAGTGCTGTATCTAGTACTGTGAAGAAATTGTAAACTCCAGCACTAAGGCATCTGTTTGACTGACTATACCAGAGGATGTTTTTTGCAACCTTGCGACTGTGTAGTTTTCTAAAAAAGGACATAAATCATCACAATACATTCAACAAGAGAAGTGCAGCCTGACTTACAATAAGCATTTGCAATATTTTGTCCTTAATAAAACACCACCAACAGTTAAAGATGAGACAATATTGAACGTTTTGGCATCAGTGTGGCTCAGCAATTCAAACCCAGTCATTATGTTTCTTTCTTTCTTATCTAATGGTGACTTATTCACAGCGCAAACTCCATAAACAAACACAGACACGTACAGTTTACATCGTACACTGAGTGCCACTTTGACTTTGTTAGACCTAGGAGAGTTCAAACTGATTTTAGTCCAAACTACAAGTACTTTAGCTGTTATTGCTTCACCTGGACTAAAGACATGTTGTATGTTTGATGAAACTATTGAGAGCCAGAGATGGAGGAAGCTTTGACTAAACTAAAAGTAGAAATACAACAAAGCTAAACTTTAGCCTGGCTGACATCGCTGTTTTTCTTCTCCCAGGATCAGCCTCTAACTACGTGCCAGCAGTTTGTAACGGCCGCGAGGTGGTGGACTCCACAACGTCTTCATTGTGAAAAAATGTTTTCCTCTCTAAGCACAAGAGACCATCCAATCATCACTCATCCCTCCATGAAACTGGGCTGTGTATGACGGAGCCCCCATGCCATCCAACATGCTGCAGAGAGATAACTCTGACTGGGTAGACTGACCGGCAGTGGCAAGGGTAACTCATTACTGTGAAAGCTAAATGATATTCCTACAGCGAGCAGTATGTATCAATTGTAAAGCCTTTTTGTATAGATTTAATATGCTGTGATCTCCTTGGTTTACAAATAGATGTGATTAAATGCACCGTGCCTTGTCCTAAAGAGTCTTGTTGTCAAATTGGGTGCTTGTGAAGCAATAGTGTTATACAAAACAAAAGGCTGTTCTTATCTTGTCCTTACAGTGCTGTGAATATATCCAAATGTTGTAGACATTGACAAAAAAAATGCTATGAAATAAGTGTAGCCCTTCTGTTCTACAAAATATGTGATTAACCTTCGTGAACTTGACGAAAAGTAGGCAACTAGACAATATAAAGGATGTGTGTTAATGTAGACTGGTGTTTACTTTCCTGTAATTTATGTAAATAAAATGTTTGTTTTTTTATATTAAAAGATTAAAAACCGCTGTATTTGGATTCACACTTGCAATTCTCGACACTATTCAAACTAAATGCAGCTATTCAGAGACAACATATTTTGCACACGGGGTTTGATTGTTTGTCCCTCTTCAAAACCAAATTAACTTTCTTTAAAATATCTTTAGTTATTGCTTCCTCTAATTAAAAAAAAAGCTGAAGATGTGTGTTACCCTTTTTTCCCGCTCGAACAGGTGCAGCATGATTTTAAATGTTGCTCTATTACCAAGACTTGTATTTGGTGCTCAGATCTCGAAGCTATAACTATTGGTGTAACTACTAGTTGAGTATGTGCAATTATACATGTACAGTGCCTATAAAATGTATTCACCCAAGTTGGACTTTTGCATCTTTTATACTTATTGGAGTTTCCTGATATTAAATTGTAACAACCATCTATAAACAACGTACCCATCGTCTGCCTGGTCTGTTTTTATAGTAACCCTAAAGACAATCTAAAGTGAAGTCAAAATGTCAACTGTAAAAGTGGAAAACACAGAAATGGTATTCCCTCTCAACAATTATGTACAAACAATTAAATAATCAATATATGTACGAGTGAAAAGGACAGTAACAAAGAGGACACCTGGAGGAAAAGTAAAGGAAGTGCAAATACAAAACTAAGCAAGCTCGTCACTAATGTTAATTAATGCCTCTGAAATAACTCATTAGGGTTTCAACACTTATGCTTCTGTAAATCAAATCTATTGATAGCGACAGTCTAATTTGGGAAACCTTTTTTAGTCAATTTGTCACATTCCTTTGAACGTAAAGGTTAATATTCTTTTGTCAATGACATTTTGCAAGATGTAAATGATTCTGCAGGTCATCTACTAACAGAGATCAATTATTCTCATGTAGTTAAGAGTAAGAGTAATTTAATTTGGCTCCAACAGGCTGACAATAACCCACAGCAGTTACTATGACGATGCAGGCAAAGTTGAAGACGAACATAACTCGGCCTCAAATGATAAAAAAAAAACATGTCAACTTTTCCCAGCAGACAGTTTGACAGAAACTTAAAGCAGAATTCTCAATAAGACATTAAAACATTTTTTCTGGATGATTTTAAGAGACAAGTCTTGTTTGGATGGAGAAACCAGACACTTCTCACTTGTGGCCCAATTCCATCACAGCCCACCCGGCTCAAGCCTTCAAGGAAACAGGGATCATTTACTAGGATGTAAAGATAATTTATTGTCATTGTACAATAAAAAAGGGTTGTGCAACCAAATGCAGTTTTAGTCAGTTTGCTCCATAACAAAAAAAAAGAAGCCACATTTTGTTTTTGTGGTGAAGTGTGGGGGCTGAGTTCAGGACTCTCACAGCCTGAGGAAGGAAGCTGCTCTGTAGTCTGGTGGTACGACAACAGTACTTCTGTATCGCTTGCACGATGGCAGCAAGGTGAACAGGGTGTTGCTCGGGCGGGTGTTGTCCAGCTTCACTAAAGCTGTTAAAGCTTCTTCAAAAAATACTGATCCCAGGAGAGACTGACAGCGAACACCTGTACAAACAGCCTGGGAAGGTTTTTAATGTTTTATTTTTTTCAAAAAAGGGGGGATAAACAAAAACATGATGCATCAGCTGTTTTTAAACCTTTAAATTTACAAAATAAAAGACACGCAACAGTCCACTATTCAGTCATCTTGGCTTCCTCTGGATTCGAAGGTTTCCTTTTAAGAGGAATAACATAGATCGCATTCTTGGCCTCTTTTAGTCGCCACCATCGGCCCAACCTGCAGAAAAACAAACAAACTAAGAATCGAAAGGTAAAGATACAAACAGACTTAATCTAAAACAGAAGTGAAAAGGGATAAAGCCTTATTTTATAATCCACTCTGGAACAACTTTCTTTTTTTTTTTTTAAATCAATTTCCAGGTAAGTGGCTGTTTATTATCCACAATACACCCTAAATAATTGACATGACTTTACACGTCATGTTTCTGGAAATCACCTAAATGCAAAAAAGTGTGAGATTATCTTTAAATACACGTCTCAATGTAAGCTTTCTCTCAAATCAACTGATGTCATCTCAATGCCATCTAGTGGACATTTCCTTGACTGAATATGAACCTGCTTTACCATTTAGTAAGTTGATAGGACCTCTACAGACAGTTTCTATGGTTACATGATCATTAGTTCAGTTACCTGTGCTCCTGTCCAACTCCTGCCACCAAGAACTGACCGGAGCTGGAAAACTTCAGACTGTTGACAAAACCGGACTGGGACACAAAGCAGAGGAAGGGACACAATGAGATCTTTTGAGACAGATGTTGTGGCTGCATTGTAAAAAAAACACATCTTACGTAAATGTGAATTTTTTTTCAAAAGAGAGGAGGAAGTAGGAGCTTACCACGGGTACACTGAATAGAGGCTCCAGCTTACGGTAATTCTGGCCACACTTCCACAGCTGCACGTGCGAGTTGTGTGAACCTGCACAGAAGAAACATTTCATCAATCCAGACCGCAGATCATCTTTAGTGCAGCTAAAGATAAACACATCAACTGTTTTATTTTTGAGTGTGTAGGACGCTTCATCACGACTAAGTATATTAATTATGTTGATTCAATTTGCAATTATAAAATGACAACTGTGAACATGTTTAATTAAATGCATCCTGCACACAAGTGAGTAAATGTAAGTGTGATATTAAAGAGCTGGTAAGGAGGACTCTCACAGCCAGAGGCACCTGAAGCGACGGTGTCCGAGTTCTGAAGTGCCGCCACCGACGCGACCCAATGAGGCTGCTCCAGCCCTGCATCGCCATGGCGACCGTGAGCCTGCTTCACTGTGCTGAGAGGCCTCTTCTTGTTGACACTCCACAGAGACACAGAGCTGAGGTTGTTTAGACAATTAAATGAGAGGGCACAGAAGAGAAACATGAAAGAATCTGTTGGCACGTTTAGATCCTGGAACAAATCTGTAGAATTGAGACGACATGACTGGAAAAGATGCAACTGCCTCACCCGTCATCGGCTCCTGTTACCATGTGCTCCTCATTTATGAGCTGGATGCAATCAATCGAACCCCTGCAGGAAGAGAGTAGTTCAAACTAATAAATTCAACAACATTAATTATATTCATTATTTAATATGTATTCATTTTGTTAAAATTGAGTTGTGTTTATTTATTATTGACAGAATGACTTAATGAAACCTTCACCGGAAGGTCACTTTTATTTTGAAGTCAGTTCTTATACGCTCGTAATGCTTTGTATTCAACGTCGGGGCTAGTTTGACCTTCTTTTTCGAAGTGGAGGTTGGCATCTTCTATTATTATTTCAGACCTCAACACAGAAACTCGCTTTGTCGCCTAATAGTTTTCCGCTCTCTCCGGGCTTTATACTGCCTCCCTCTGGATATAAACTCCCCAAAATACACGAGAGGGAAGGAGCCGCGAGAAAAGGAAGGCCAAAGCAAGACTCACATGAATTTACAATTAATATTTGTACGTGTTGTTTGCGATAGTCATTTACAACGCTCCAAGTAGAAGCCGCAATACACGATTATATTCAATATATATTGCCGACCCCTATTTTAAACTCTTTCACTGCTAACTCTGAAAATCTTAGCTTCCTTACCTGGCCATTTTAAAATGCATCTCTTAAATAATTAGTGTGGAGCATTGTGTTTTCACATGGATCTGACAGACAAACACATCTGCATTCAAAAAAAGGTGCAAACAGCGAGACACAAAAACAACAGAGGAAAGACAGACGGACTCACTCGTGGCCGTGGAACACCAGCTGAGATTCCTCGGCTATCTTCCACACCCTCACCGAGCGGTCCCGTCCTCCTGCAGTCACACAGCACTCACGGCTCAGGCTGTCCAGTCCTGTGATGGCGTCCTGATGCCCAAAGCTACAACGAGTCACATCACAGTCAAATTCACCATTTCAAGGCTAAATGCAAGTGTTTGGTAGTGAGATCCATTACTTTCTGGTTTATTACTCACAGGGTTTCCACATATGCATTCTCGTCCACATTCCACACCTTTATGGCGCGATCATGAGAGGCGCTGTACAGATCATGAGTTCCCTTCCTGAATGAAAGACCCTGAGAAGAAAGACACTTGATAAGATTCCCTGGAGGACTTCAGAGCTACAGTATCTACACATCTGGTAAAATAATAAAGGTTATTGCTACTGAGAGAGAAAGAGGGAGAACGTACCGACACAGGGCCTTTGTGTCCTGTGAATTTATATAGATGTTTACATGTTTTTGCCTCCCAGATCATGATCAGTTTGTTCATGTCTCCAGTTGCCTACAAGATGTGAAGAAAGAGGTTTCTGTTACACTATATCACATCACATTTAGTCAAACTACGCAGGATATGCTGAGAGTACTACTCACCAAGTATTTCCCATCTGATGATATGGCCATACACAGGATATGGGCTGTATGTCCAACATGCCGATCCTCTGTACCTTTCCTTCCACCAGGTAATACGTGCAATTTCTTCCCACTCTCAACATCCCCTGAAGATACAAGAAAAACACTGAAATGAGACTGCCAAAGCAGACCAGGGCAAGGCAAGTTTCATATGTATTAATATAATTTCTTTCCCCCAGGTATACTAACATTTAATGATGGAGCAGTCTTTGGCAGCAGAAAAGATGTACTTGTCATCAGAGCTGATGACCAGACAGGTAATTGGAAGTTTGTGTCCTCTTAATACCCTGATCTCTGAAGCATCCGGTGGCATGAGCTAAAAACAGAATGACAATTAAATCAAAAAAGTCAGTTCTGTTCATAAACAGCTTTTTTTCCTGAGAATATTGGACATGCTGTGGAGATTGAAGGGATGAAAGTCCCCATACTTACATCTTTGGCAATAAGCCGCTGAAGCTTTCCTTTTTGTTCAAGCTGAGGGGGAAAGTCACATACACAACAAGATCAATAACAAACGTCAACTGATCAAAGACATTCATTCAAAAAAGTAAGACCTTGTCCAAGATCATGGACACAGGGTAAAGGTTTGGAAGTCAGGTGAAGAGAAACAATAAAGACAACACCCAAGAAACAACAAGTGTTTGCAGATCTTCCTCTCAGGCTACAAATAGCCCCAACAATCGCCACCAAACGTAGAGAAAAGAAGTCTACATGTAGCCTGAGAAGTGCAAACCAGGAACAAAAACAATTCCACATGAATATATTGCTGCAAACACTATACCACTTCTTCTTGAAGTCTTCCGGCAATCAGATCAGTCTCGAAGGAATCTTCTTCTGCTTTATCTTCCTCTGATGAGATGAGATCACACAATAAATACATACAGGCATAGAAGTAATGTTAGACCTCTAAATTATGCTGTATGAACACCACAGGCTTACCTTCTTCCTTTAGCTGTTCGAGGTAGCGTTTGGCTAATCTAAGCTTCTTCTCCTGTGGCGTTTCCTCATAATCATCCTTTTCAATGGACTGTCTTTTCCTGTGCACTATAGGACTGAGCAACAAGAAACACAAGCACAACTACTGGGTTAGTTATACGTTTTAAATTCAGAACTATTAAGTGGTCATCTGCATAAGTCCAAATGAGCAAATCAGAAAGTAACCTCTCCGTCTCAGAGTCACTGGAAATCTCTTCGTTGTGTTTGGAGATGGGTTTCTTGGCTCGCAGTTTGTTCTTCCCTCCCGAGTCCCCATCACCCTGTAGCAGGAAAAATAAAATCAAGGGTTTGTAATGGCATACAATGAGGTTACAATAATGATTGAGTTAGAACAGCAGGTTATATCAGGCAAATCGCATGTGTCAACCTGCTGGTTAGCTAACGTTACTGGGATTTAGCTTACTTGCTAACAGTCCAGCGTACTTACCTTTCGTTTTAGCACCCCTGTATTTGTCCCCTTTTTGGCAAATTTGGAGTTTGGTTTTGTCTTCATAAAGAAAGGCGAAGACATGGTGAAACGCAACAAGCAGCGTTTCAAAGTAAACGATAACTGTATAGAGTTAACTCCTCAACTTTCTATGGGAGCAAGTCAACACTAAACCCACATGGGTACAGTACACTGCAACCAAACCAGGAAGCTGAAGTCACGTTAGAAGACCGACGCTGATTGGCTGATCTTCGCACTTCCTCCTTAAGGTCCCGCCTTTTGTTACAACGCCATTGGTTGAATCAAGAATTTAGATGAGCAGGAAACTGTACTGGGGTAAAATACTTCCCTCGGGGAATAAGTTTTCGCAGCTTTGTTCCGCTCTTAATTGTAAAAATATAAATATCACAACACAATAATCGTAAACACACGTGTACCATACACAGTAAACGATAAATACAGGAGCAGTATTTCGCATATATTCAACCGGAAACGTTTTGCACGGCTGTCAAAAAAATAGCCGTAATTGTATCAGGATCTATGTACTGTACTACTGCAGTAGTACTACTACTTCCTCTACTACGCAGTATTTGCATTTACTGCGCTGCTATCTGTCCTCAGTGAGTGTGGTTACTGTGTATCCGTGAAATATAGCTGAACGGCCAGGTGAGCCTCCTCTGAACCGTCTAACATTACATATCACGTGTATTTGATAATGGATGATTGAAAGACAGTTTTTATCAGTGGCTCCAGCTGGAGACAACCTGGAAGCTAGTAGGAGGGGTTGAAGGGGCAGGAGGAGGGGAATGCGATGGGAACTAAGTTTTCATTTCTGTCTCGAATGACTTGCTGTAAAATAGGACAAACAACGTTGAGCGACTGAAAAAGTTTCACTCAAAGTTTCACACCATCGTGTGCAAAAAAACCCCAGCTATGTTTGATGTGTCAACTGATCAACTCTTTTCTCTCCCCAGATTATCTCTTTCTTTCTTTTATAACCCCCATGCCACCCAAGAGAGACGCAGGAGCGACTCCAACACAACCACCAATCAAGATGATAAAAATCAACACTGATTCACAGGAGTTTGGCTGTGATACAGTGGAGGATAAGTACAGGATGGCTGAGGAGTCCAGCTATTCCCCTTTTCCCAACAATGAGGTGAGAGATGCTATTTGCTATGTAATTGCGCATAAAACAACTGTTGTTTGCCTTATTTTTGTTCATTTGAGTTCTTTTCATTTGGCAGCATGAAACCATTGAATTTGATGAAGAAAATATTGCAAGCCCAGGCATCAGAACAGACACCATCAGTCTGCTCATGAAAATAGAGCAACTGCAGGCACAACTCAAGTATGAACGCAGATGTAGAATTTTGGCTGAGAGAGAGCTCAGGGAGCTGAAAGGTGGGTGGAAGACTATTAATTAATTAAAGTGCAAGAATATATATATAAGACCACACATGTAAGTCACTGTACTCATAGCCAGGGAAGGACATATTGCACATTTTAGTCTTTTTATACTTGATTCTGATATTTCTTTAGAGCATAACAACTCGGACAAAGAATAATTTCTTACAGGTAATTACAGAATAAGGTGTTTGTAATTTCTAAATAATTTACAAGAAAACAATTTAATTTGGAACTTAATATATGGAAAATAATTAATTTTTAATGTAATCTTTACACTTCCAGTTAAATAGCTTAAATTAATTGCTAGTGTAACCTACAGAGTATTTTATTCAGTGCACAGCAGATCATGCAAACATGTAACATCTGTCTTCCATTGAACATATCGAGAACTAAGTCTGCCGTTAGTACTGAACAAGTAATTACACTTGTCTGTGTTTTTAAAGTGAGCATTTCCTCAAAGGACATTCTTATTTTTACAGGTTGTACTAAATTGCATAATTTCTTTCTGGAAACCTTCTAGGAAATATTTAGAAAATTACAGACCTTACTAAATTAAATAAAACAAAAATATTTATAATTTGTACATATATGTAAATAAATGTAGATAAATATCAATTTGTTTATGATTTTCTAGATATATTTTACAAGTTTGGCTGTTTGGGACGGGTTCTGCTTAAACCCTGGCTAAGGCCCGGAGCCTTTACTGCAAACATGCCAACTAATGTTAATTAGTCTATGAATAAACTTATTCTGTTTCAGCATGTCTAAAGTGATCTGACACATTTTGCAGAGATGAACACACTCATGATGCAGATGAGGCACACAGCTCATGAACTGCGAGTCACTCTGGATCACGTTCTCCAAGGAGGCGAGGTAGCAGCAGCACCGCAGACCCCTCAAGATGAAACTATCTCTTACCTGGCTGATACCGAGGCAGATATGAGGGAGGATCAAGATCTCCTCCCAGACGTCAGTGCTGAATGTCTTCTAATAACACCATTTTGGGAAGATTGCTCTGTTCACTTAAAATGGCAATAGACACGTTTTTGCTTTAACTTATCATCTTCTAGGGAAATGAAGTCTGTATTTATGCAAAATGTAGTGTGTCCTGTGTTTCCAACTATTTTCCAATGAAAGTAGCTAACGCTAATTCCTAAAGTTGGCAGATGACACCATACGTTCATGTGCATATTTCTTTACTGGGGGCTGAAAAGTTGGCACTTTAAATTCTGTTATTATAGGAGAATTAATTATATGTTAGCGCTCCAGTTTCAAACTTTGATAGTTTTTAAGTTCATGTTATACGTATTAGCCATTACAGGATCTTAATACGTTTATAGCTAACGTTTACTTTTTGCCCTCAGGACGATCAAAACTTCTTGTTTCTCTCTGAGACTCTTCGAGTACCAAAAAACCTTTATGAGCGCATCGCAGAAATTGGAGACTACAAAAAGTACACGTCAGCTCTGCTGATGATACTTTTTGACCGAGAAACGTTGGGCACACACTCTCTGCAGGGCCGGAGGAACACCTTTTCACCAGATGATTGCCACAAGCCGCAACTCCCACCTGAGATCTTGAGAGGTATTATAGGTAAGAACAATAACATTTACTATCATTTACTTTGTCAAGCACGCATACCTTCGTAGATGTGATAATGCCAAAAGGAGACTAACATATTCTATCGTGCTTCTTCTTCCAGAACATGTGGCACTCAAGTTCGGTGTTGATAGCGGCCAAATAAAAACTGCAATCCGCACAAAGTTGAATAATGAGGACAAACTATTAAAAAAGAGAATGGGTATAGGTAGAGCTGAAAGCAAAGCTATTATCGATCAAAGCTTTTGCCAAGATACTTTACTCCTGTCTGAAAACGGAACAATGACGAACGATTCTCAGTTATAACCTCTTGAGTCTGGCTTCATGTGTTGGTCACCAGGTTTTCATGTCTGATAGAAATGTGTGACAGCCTTTTTAATCCACCTGTAGTTTATTCTGTATTGAACTCTAGTGTTTGGAGTTAGTTAGTTTTTTCTTTTAACACTTTTTAGAATTCTTCCATTTTTAAAGCTAATGTTGTCTGTCGTGTGTTCGAAAGTGAAAAGTTTAATCTGGTGACCCAACCAAGTTTAACAGCACTATAAAATGTCACATGTGTAATCGTCAGTGGTAAAAACAACCAAGTGTTCTTAATTAATTTGAGGTAGTAAGTGGCTTTGTCTAAATTACGTGAAGTCGATCTTTGTCAAACATTTATACTGGTTTAACTTTTCAATCAGCTGGCCTCTGTTTGTTTTGAAAGTAGGACTTTTGAAAATGTTTCAAATAATAGGGGTGCTATTTTTTACCCTGTAGTTCATGACAAACTGCATTACACCAAGTGATACTGTGTTTCTAGAATAGTTTTTTTGCAGTTGCAAAATATGCTGTAAGTGATACTTAATCTTCCTGCTTCCACCACATCTCTTACATCACTTCTCTGTCTGTTGTGCTTACCTACATAAGGGCCAATAAACTTTCGGAGCTGATATCCTTCTGTTATCTTAACTTGGACCCTTTCTTACGTCAGCACAGTAAAGTACAGCATGCTCTCTTGGAAATGTTGTTTTCTCGCCGGCAACCAACAGATGTCAGCGCCGAGCCCTTATTCAGGCTCTTCTGCAAGCAATGATTAACTCTCAAAAGAGTACAACTGTGAATTTAAGGTTACTATTACTTAAAAAATGTCAAGAAATAAGATTACCTTCATTTAAAGAAGACTGTGCAAATTGGTGAATGGACTGAACAAATCTAACCAATACTGTGTGTGTGTGTGTGTGTGTGTGTGTGTGTGTGTGTGTCTGAGAGTGTGCATTCTCTCAGAAGCTCTGGAGATAATAGGGGAGTGTGTGTAAAGACAGAGGCATAGTGGACAGTGTGTGACAGTCACTGCCACATCCCGACTGATGAAAGAGTGTGTGTGTGTGTGTGGGACATGGTTAATGTTAGCGGGTGGGGGTTTGATAGAGTCATCTTGTCATGAAAGATGTGATTTGAACAATCACTAACTGTTAGCTCCTCCCCCTCCTCCTTTCGCTCCGCCAGCTGTGCTGTCTCAGCGGACGCACTGCACATCACCTCTCTGTCAGAGCCGCTCTCCCTGGGGTCCTTTACTAAGGCTTGTATGTCTGTTTCTTTCAGAAATGTTCCCTTTTTACTGTTTTTGCATAGCTCTCGGTTGATCTCTGTAAGGTGGACCACAACTATTATACACCTGAAAGAATTCAGAGGACAATCTTCACCATGATTTGGAAGTATTTCACTTTTTCAACTTTACAAAACTTTTTGGAGGAGCTACAGCTGATTTTCAAAATGTAAGAGTTGATTGGTAAGTGTTTGTGCGAGTAAGTAGTTATGGTGTCATGTATAAGAGTATGTTCTGATTATCAGTAGGGTTCATATAAAAGGAATATAAAGGCACTAACTATATGTAGTGTATTCAATAATTAAAGACAACATCAGTAGGCTCTTTAATATGTTTCTCTGTGTAATGTTATCTCCAAATTACAGAGAGGTTTCGTTCCTTTTTGAATAATCCTTCCATAATTTGATTGATGATTCATCCCTGCATATTGCAGTCTGGTGAAATGTTGACCAATATTGAATTCCTGATAATGTAATCAGGATAATAAATGTAATTAGGTTAACGCAACATTTAAAAGTGATATTATAAATATCTTATCTTTATCTTAAAAAAAAGAAAAGTGACAGATTGCTGGTGGTTTTGAAGGTGAACTTTTAGCGTTACGAATAACAAACAGGACAAAATAAAGTGCTTTAATGACTCCCCCCCCCCCCCCCCCCCCCCCCGTCACTCAGGTACACCTACAATCCCTTAAATAGTTACAACATTTTGTACCTGGACAGGATAGGGCCTATCACTTATTATCAGTCTTAGGTGTAATGTGATGGACTCTTAACAATATCAGCAAATACACATCAACATGTTGCTATTATACAGTACTTCATCTAATATGATTTTTGTGTATTTTATTCCTCAAAGTGGCGATAATATCCTAGAGTAACGCAATACACACAGTCTTTTTCAATAACTTATTTTACTTCTACTAAAACACATTTGGTTTATTTTTACTTAACAGCCCATTTAGCCACTGCAATCCTTTTACAACATATATTCTTAATATCATATTTACATTTTGATGTAAAATTAATTAATTAATTAATGGAATATATCAATTAAAATGCATTACAATTGTTTATTAACCTGATTAAGAAGGTTTTATTAAAGTGTGGGATTATGTACAGGGTAAAATGCTGTGTAACACGGATTTATGAGGGATTTAAAGACCTGCATAATTCCCTCATCCTTATTATAATGAGAAGAACTACAGAAGCCGTTTAATTAATGATTACAAAATGTTTAAAGAACTAAATAAAGTGGAAATGACTTGGCTGAAAAAGATCATCCTCTTCAGGAGTAAAATGTGGACTTAAAGCCCGTAGCATATGCTGCAACTCGAACATGGTGAAAAATGAGGACACCCTTACGTAATATGCATGAGAATGTACATGCACTAGTCCTTCCTGAGGATAAATCTCACTGCGAACATGACATGCAACTAGCTGTCCACTGGAGAAGATTACTGCAGGAGAGAGCATCAGTGGATCAGTGGCAGTGAGCGAGCACGTGTATTTAGGACACGGCATCCTCCGCAGTCGTACGTTTGAAACCTGATTATGATTATCAGCACAAGATGGTAGAGACATGTATGGAGAGGCGTATTAAAGGCACCAAAGAGAGAAGAAAAGCTGCAAAGGAGAAGACGTTTGAAATTCAGTGTGTGCATTTGCTGCATTTTGTTCAATACAGTAAACACGTAATATATATTCAGTCAATGCTTTCTGGTTGTTGTTCATAAGAAACTGTACAATGATTGGCGGTCAAACCTGTCCTACTAAGAGGTTTCCTCTTTGATGGTGCTGTGCAGGGGGACACTGAACACATACTAATCAATGCAGCCAGTTCCCCGCAGCTGGGCTAAAACAAGCACACTCATTATCTTTCATTTCAAAAGGATGGGCACGGATAGAGGAGAGACAGGGTGTCCTCTATGAATTATTCCTATTGATCATGTCTGTCCCTTGCTAAAAGAGAGAGAGAGAGAGAGAGAGAGCATCCCTTCTTAAATATTCTCACCAACAGTTATTGATGAACTCCGCAATACCTTTAAGGTATGTGTGCGCTCCCTTGAAGGTTGTGAGGCTGCAGTGAAGATCTCTGGATGTGTAAATTGGTGGAATGAGTCCCCCAACTTTATAGAAGTGCATTACTTAATTGTTTTACTACCTGATCAGCACCTAACAGCAGAGAGACAACGTTTGCAACTAGCTGGTGAGCATTTAGCTGCTCAAGAGTTGGAGGAGACCAAACACAGAGCTAAAAGAGACTGAATGTTGCACTTACATTCACCAGGTAGACATAAACACGACTCCAAATGAATGCTGCTGTAGCTCTGCATCGGCTGGACACTGGCATACGTTCTTAATATCTTAGGTTTCTTATTTTAGTTTTAAAGATTCAAAGCGGTCTTAATTTAACATGATTTGTCATAGAAGTTTATGTTTTAATGGACTTCATTGTCTCCAACACAGGAGTGAAGAGTATTTCAATTGACGTCTGAAAGATTCTTCGGCCTCATTACTGAACAATGGGGGAGTCTGGAATACAGATGTGTACTTTTACGTTGGAAGCTTTACTATGAACCATGGAGGAAAACACTTTATTTCTGAACCCTGAGTACAATGACAGCACCACCGTTTGGGCACCGATACCCTCAGCCTTCAGCAGACAGCTGGGCACCTTTCCCAACCCGCAGACACGCTTCAAGGACCTAACGGGGATATTTTTCATGGTGACCCTGAATGTTCTGGCACTTCTAGCCAACACTGCAGTTCTGGTCGTTGTCATAAAAGCCCCTCATCTCAGGAAATTTGCGTTTGTGTGCCACCTGTGTGCAGTGGACCTGCTGTGTGCTATCGTGCTCATGCCTCTTGGGATTGTGTCCACCTCTCCATACTTCACTGGTGTGGTGTTCACTGTACTGGAGTGCCAGGTCTACGTCTTCCTCAATGTAATCCTCATAGCTGCTTCTATCTTCACCATCACAGCTATCAGCGTGGAGCGCTACTACTACATCGTCCACCCCATGCGCTATGAGGTCAAGATGACGCTGAAGCTGACTGCATCCGTGATAGTGATGGTGTGGGTGGCCTCTGCCGTACTGGGTTTGTCCACCGTGTTTGGCTGGCCGTCTTACAGCAGGCTGAGCTCCATCAGTGCGGCACACTGCTCGCTGCACTGGAGCCACAGTGACCACAGACGAGTCTTCTCTGTGTTCTTCAGTGTCACCTGTTTCTGCCTGCCTGCTGTTGTGATTTTCGCTGTCTACTGTAATGTGTACAAGGTGGCACGTGTGGCTGCCCGCCAACATGGCCCCCTGCCCTTGTGGACTAACAGTCAAGTGAAGCATCGCTCCGACTCAATAAACAGCCAGACTACCATCATCACAACCCGCAACGCCCCACGTAGGATTATGCGTGATCGGCCTTTTGGTGGAGGTAAGGCAGCTCTCACTCTGGTGGTTATTGTTGGCCAGTTTCTGATCTGCTGGCTGCCTTACTTTGCCTTTCACCTCCATCTGACGCTAGACGTAACACTCAAGATTCCTGGTGACCTGGAGGAAACAGTCACCTGGCTGGCATACGCCTCCTTTGCTATTAACCCATTTTTTTATGGGCTTCTTAACCGGCAGATCAGGGAGGAACTTTGTAAACTGAGGCGTTGCTACTCAGCCCGGCCGGTGGAGCTGGCCGTCTCCAGCCATGAGGGCTCAGGCCAAGAGAACTTCCTGCAGTTCATCGATAGGACCAGCTGCACAGTAGAGACACGTGCAAGCTTTGCCACTTCCAGTCCTAGAAGCACTCTGGATCAAACTGGGCAGACTAGCTTCAGGATACCAGGGCAGATCCCAGAAGAGTTCACTTAGATATACCTCACTGTTGTGCCACAGCATTAGTAGCATTAGTAGCCTGCAGGACCTTTTTTTTTTTTTTTTACAGCTACAAGATACATTTTTTTATCCAATGCACTTAATGACTGTCTGCAATATGTCTGTAAACTGTATCTGCATACAGTACAAGATAAGATACAGCATCAAGAAATGAATTGTTTGTGAATCCCGACATACTCTTTTCATTGTATCTAAAGATTACACTCAGAAACAATACTGGAAAATAACCCTAATGGACATAGTTTCTTGAAGTATCGTTACTGTATTTGGGGTAAAAGTAGCAGCGCTAACGTTGTTAATCTCATAAGGAACGCGTTGTTTTTACTTGCTAATAAAAGCAAAGTTACTTTTATTTGCAATCATCGTATCAATTGTATTAAAAGGTCATTAACAACAATACCAGATTATACTTGAATATGAAGTCATGACAATATAATCAGTATATCAACAGGTAAATGAAATCTCAGAAATAAAGGATTTATAACGGGGATGAGAGTCACTTTTCATAAGTTCTTTAGACTACGTGTTTTTATATGGGGTGTCAATATAACAGCAATATTCTTTGTACATGTAATACAGTGCATGTTGTATTTATGTTGCAGGAATTTGTGTGAACTTTATTTATGTACTCAAAGAAGAGACACATCACTTTTTGTTCAGAAATGTATTGTTTGGTATTGCTTAAAATGTGCAAATAAACACTGGTTACTTTCATCATTTATATACATCTTAGTAAATAATCATTTAATCCTGCTGTACATCACTAGCAAGCAATATGTAAACATTGTCGTAGCACATTGATTCTGTACTAAACAGATTAAAATCGAGCAAGAATCACATATGACTGGGCAGTCAGTCTTGTAAATTGTGTTATTTAATCAATCATTTTGTATTTCTTACAGCAGAAAATAATTCACTACACAATGTTAATGTATAATGACTAATCTTCTGCTGACCAAAATGTCCTGTAGATCAACGGCCTGCCTCCCCATTAAAGGTCCATCACATGTTCTGTCAAAAATATCTTTGAGCCGACTCTTTAAGTGTAAATTCTTATCTCTCTCTTATCACAGAAAAACACTTCTAGGAGCCATCGTCAACACGATACACGCATGTGCACCTTTTCTGTGTATGTTTGACATTTTGTGTCGGTGCAGACGAGCTTTGACTCTCTGGATTCTGACCTCCGTGTCGTCTGTGTGTCCATTTATGAAAAGCCTGTGACTAAGACAGTAAACACATGATTATATAAGTAGGAAAAATGCCGTTTCATAACAGCTGTAGTGGCTGCTCTAATACCCTCTTAATATATGTACTCTGGCAGATCAACAATTCATTCTATTTCTGTACATTTATCGAATATGACCCACTTGTCAAATACAGTACACATACAATTATGGTATATGAAGTTTATTCTTAGGTTAATCATTAATATTCGTATAATAATATTCTTTATTTTTAAAGGTTGATGAATTTGAATCAAAGGAAGAGAACATGCAAAGCTAAATGTTCACTAGCCTTGTAAACACCATCTATATAAACATAAATCAGTCAAACTAAGTGCATTAAATAGAGAAATGTGTAAAAAAACACATACTACTTAATAATAATAGCCTACTTTAATGTCAGTGAAGAGAGAAATAACAATGAGAGGATTTATACTGTGACTGTGTACTGAGAGGCAGACTACATACTACACACATACACTCCAAAAACACGAGGTAAAGTGATTTACAGACATCCGGACACGTTAAAGACAAGATAACACCGTGCCGCTTTATGGTTCCTGGCTGTAAACACATTCACTTAAGTGCTGCAGTGTATCTATGCAACTTTCATAACAAGTACAGCCAAATATTGTTGTGCAAATATGATATGACACCTGACTTCCAGATGCACACACGTACATGTCATCATCATCAGAAGACATGTTGATGGATCTTCTTTTACTTTTTCTTTAGGTTAATATGAAGTTCTTTTAGCTTTGCTGATTTTCTCATACAGTGTGTGAACCAATTAGCAATTAAATAATCATTAGAAAATTAGCTGAGTTTTAATTGTAGTAAAGTTCCAAAAGTTTGCGAAGGTACCAAATATGTCTGGCTGATTCTTTGGGGAAATATGTATAAAATTATGCAAAAAGACATCTAGAATATTTTCATTTGATGGAGCGGTGTTAGCCATAAAAACATAGAGTCTTGCATTTTAATATTTCACTAACTTTAATGAGACAGTGTGGAATAAGATTATTTCCCCACCATTTTAAAGGAAACGAAAAGAAAGAAAACGATGTTAAAGGATAAGCAACACAAATACAAAGAACAGAAACATAAGAAATCCATAAACTCAAAAAGATCGGTCAAATTTTATTCAGAAACATGAACAAAACAATAAACATCAAACATTTTAGACACTTTAGTTATCTTTTGAATATGATGTATCGTATGTTATACAATGATGTGAAACTGATAAAACGGAAACTGAAAATAAATACAGTTCAAAGAGTCTGTTTCATCACCCAGCTTTCTAACTGTGAGATTCAGCTAATGAATATCTGAGCCTGAGCTGTCTTCATAAGTTGCTAATTAAAGTGAAGGACCTTCCATCTCTGTGGCGGCTTTTATTAAATCAAGACAATCA